>NW_025533465.1:1200000-1500000 GCF_020615455.1 Coregonus clupeaformis
CCCAGCCTCAGACGAGGAGGAGGAGGAGGAAGACCTGGAGACGGAGGAGGAAGAACCAGGGGGAGGGGATGGGAGTGAAGAGGCAACAGGTGCTACAGTCTCTAACCTACTGCCTTCGTCGCCTTCTCAGCCTTGGAAGAAAGACCACAGCGTTGGTGAGACTGAAGGTGTGTGTGTGTGTGTGTGTGTGTGTACCTGGTGTGTATACTGTAGGATGCCTTTTTGAGCTGGCGTTGTGGTTTATGAATACAACACACTGTGGTGTGACTCTGATAGGTTGTTGGTAGATTACATGATGGTTGGTCAGCGTGAATAAGACTCCCAAAGAAATGTCTCAGTGCTGAATGTGATAACCCAATGGTAACTACAGTGGCAATGCAATGCACAAGGGATATTGAATGTTGAAAACGATTCTGTGCAATAGTTTTGCAACTATTTTGTATTATGGAAATACTCTCCTGATGTGGCACTTTGCCTGTTGGTGTTGTAACATCAGTCCCTGGTTGTGAGACTTGTGTGATGCAGCAGATTTCTTATCTATGATGAACTGCAGTATTTGGGACAAAGTGTTACTGTAAATCAAGCATATTAGAGGGAGAGACTCTGATGCCCCTGGTTGATGTGGTGCTCAGTGCGTTTGTCCCAGCCTCTGCTCGATTGGTCACGCCTTAGTTTAGCGGTGCATGTGTATGGGGGCAAAATGGCTGCTTCCACCTCCCTGCAGACACAAACAATAGAGGAAAAACTGTCTGGCTTTAGCTGCGGAGAGTCCGATGCACCGCAGCTACTGACCGGTGAGTACCACGCACCGTAACGCCCGTGCCCTTTAAACATTAATCGGCTTCATTGTTGCACGTCGCGTCGTAGCCTGTATTGTTTGCGGTACGTCACATTTGTCTCTTGACACATTAGCCATCAAAAACTCAAATGATATGAGACCATTTAAAATCACTGTCGCGCGCTAAAGGTGCGATAGACAAAGTCAATGCATTGGCTACAAATGTGTCATTCTTGTCATTGTTCGAGTTGCTTGTATCACTGTAGCTACGCGCGCAGGAATGTGTTTTGCAACATTTGATGCGTACTGTCATATTTATTTTTGTGTGATATATTTTGTGCGTCTCGGATGACGTTCACTATTTCCAATACTGCAGGATTTCTAAAATTACCTACAGTTCCCAAATCCTCGCCATTTTACTTTCCTTTGATTTCTTGAACGTGGTCGCTCTGGTGTCATTCTTTATTAATGCATTGCTTCATGCTTATAATACAGGAATAACGGACTGCAAATCTGTAATGATATCAAAACTTATTTAGATCTTAAAAATACATCGAAGTGTCACTTTATTAAGTGTCAGGTTACTTGATGTTACTGTAGGCCTACTACTGCTATATAATGAAAACTGCATTCCGAATTTTGTAACTTTGTTACTTTTCATAGTTTTATCAAATCAAGGTATCATTTTGCTGCAGTGATCACATTTTTGATGCTGCAAACAAAGCGAGAAGAATCAAAGGTGTCATTTTCTCTGCACGCACCCTGAGACGAGATCAATTGACAAGCGCAGAGCCACCCACCAGACAAAAAGCATTGTCTACTCACGTCGCTTATGATTTACCGTTTTGTCGCAGAAAATGGTAGTTTTGTCCCAGAAATACACCATCGCAATGAAAGGCATGTGTCTGTTACGAAATGTACAACAGCAGGAAAACGAACAGTGTTTTGCGATTATCACAGGTCTACACACTTGAAGAGGTGATTTATTACATTTTTTAATTTTTTTAGTCATTTAGCAGATAAGAGCGACTTACAGTTAGTGAGTGCATACATTTTTTCATACTGGTCCCCGTGGGAATCGAACCCACAACCCTGGCGCCATGCTTTACCAACTGAGCTACACAGGGGCCCACTATTAGCCTGACTATGTCTGAAGCCCCAATAATTGATGAGCGCTGCAAATTGCAGTTATTTTAATCAATAGCATATTATTATTAGCTACTCCATTGTAAAGGTTTTATGTATTTTTTGTTATTCATACAGAAACAGAATACATTGTATTATTTAAAAATGATTTAATTTGCCTATGCATACACTATATATACAAAAGTATGTGGACAACCCTTCAAGTTAGTGGATTCAGCTATTACAGCCACACCCGTTGCTGACAGGTGTGTAAAATCGAGCACACAGCCATGCAATCTCCATATACAAATATTGGCAGTAGAATGGTTGTACTGAAGAGCTCAGTGACTTTCAACGTGGCACTGTCATAGGATGCCACCTTTCCAACAAGTCAGTTCATCACATTTTTTCCTGCTAGAGGTTCCCTGGTCAACTGTAAGTGCTGTTATTGTGAAGTGGAAACGTCTAGGAGCAACAACGGCTCAGCCGCTAAGTGGTAGGCCACACAAGCTCACAGAATGGGGCCGCCAAATTCTGAAGCGCGTAGCGCATAAAATCGTCTGTCCTCGGTTGCAACACTCACTACCGAGTTCCAAACTGCCTCTGGAAGCAACGTCAGCACAAGAACTGTTCGTCGGGAGCTTCATGAAATGGGTTTCCATGGCCGAGCAGCCGCACACAAGCCTAAGATCACCATGCGCAATGCCAAGCGTCGGGTGGAGTGGTGTAAAACTCTGGAGCAGTGGAAATGCATTCTCTGGAGTGATGAGTCACGCTTCACCATCTGGATTTGGTGGATGCCAGGAGAACGCTACCTGCCCCAGTGCATAGTGCCAACTGTAAAGTTTGGTGGAGGAGGAATAATGGTCTGGGGCTGTTTTTCATGGTTTGGGCTAGGCCCCTTAGTTCCAGTGAAGGGAAATCTTAACGCTACAGCATACAATGACATTCTAGATGATTCTGTGCTTCCAACTTTGTGGCAACAGTTTGTGGAAGGCCCTTTCCTGTTTCAGCATGACAATACCCCTGTGCACAAAGCAAGGTCGATACAGAAATGGTTTGTCGAGATCGGTGTGGAAGAACTTGACTGGCCTGCACAGAGCCCTGACCTCAACCCCATCGAAGACCTTTGGGATGAATTGGAACACCGACTGCGAGCCAGGCCTAATCGCCCAACATCAGTGCCCGACCTCACTAATGCTCTTGTGGCTGAATGGAAGCAAGTCCCTGCAGCAATTTTCCAACATCTAGTGGAAAGCCTACACAGAAGATTGAAGGCTGTTATAGCAGCAAAGGGGGGACCAACTCTATATTAATGACCATGATTTTGGAATGAGATGTTCGACGAGCAGGTGTCAACATACTTTTTGTCATGTTGTGTATTTTCCTGCATTACTAGTTACCAAAATTAATACTTATGTCATTTTCCTGGTGACCTTAGGCTACATGTTTAATCACATCCTACCAGGTTAATGACTATTTAATTAATGACTCATTCAATTGGTTGTGTAATGTGTTTCAGGTGGGGAGGAGGAAGAGCAGATGCCAGCACTGGACAGCTTGACCTCCAGCCCAGGGAGGAAGGGGCTGTTTTCCCTGGACCCAGAGAGCCCCTCCCCGAGGGATGAAGCTGACATCAAGGGTGAGACTGAACAAAATGGGACAAGATGAGATGAGACATAAAGGTCCCCTGGGATCTGGAGGCTTTGTTAGATGGCAGACAGATGTGGCTTAGGTTACCACAGCCCCTAGCTGAGAATTCTCAACTCCACGATAGGTACATCACGTCTCAATGGAGTTGAGTGGCAATGAGTTTTGTCGGAGTGTACCTACATCGAGTCGATAACAGACTATAAAATTGCCATTCTTTAATGCATACCTTGTTTGTCCTGTGTCAAGGTGTTCTTTATTTGGGTGCTGAATTCCGTAGTTTATGATTAAAACATAATTTATATTCGGAGGGGATTAGTTTTACTAGGGGAGGTCGGGTAATGTAATTATGTGCAAGAGCACAAAACACCACGTAATTTTAGTCCCGTCCGAATCTGCCATGTCAGTCATTTTTACATGGCAGGAGAGTAACAACTCCAGCCAGAATAATCTACTGTTTTTTGGCAAACTCCAAGGTCCTCTGATAATACTAGTCCTGTGCATAACGACATTACAGAGTTTGACAGGTGCTGCGCAAGAAAACAATAACTGATTTGCTAAATTGATGCATAAACAAAGTGCTGCGCATATATTTTAAATGAATGGCTTAAATGGATCAACTTTCACAGTGAATACCTTTGTTTATAGGCTACGTTTTGTGCCAATGAATTGAAGTTGAACATCACCAAATACGTCAGTTTAATTAAATGTGCAATAAAAAAGTATTGTGCCTAGGCCTATTTAATGAAACCGTGGCTGTTGATGTAGGCAATAGATTGCAAAGCAGGGCATCCTCGATTCCCCACTGGGCTAAACTGTTTTGGAATTGGCAAGTTTCTTCACACTTAGAATAAAACCCTCCAGGCTTCAGTCATAAGAGTCAATTGAATGACAACAAATGAAGAATTAGCAGTTTGTAAAAACGTATACCGTGCGAATTGTCCTCTGGAATGATACAAATGCTGGGGTATTAATTACATAACCATCGTCTCTAGTAATACTAGTCCCGTCCGAATAGGGCTATAATGTGACCTCTGTCAAATTGCGCCGCTTAATTCACTGTTTTCCAATGGAGTATGAAGTTAGCAACTTCAAACATGCACTGCCACTCGATACTTAAAAAAATTAAAATGTTTGAACGCTTACTGTGTACCTGTGCTTGTCCAGATTGTTATAGAGCTGTCAGAGGGAGTTGTAATCCATAGTTTTTGATAACAATTGCATTCTATGCATCCCCTGCCAAAATAAAAAAAAAACGCCTGTGCAATGACGGGGCTGTTCTTCATTAACAAACAACGGTGTAGGTCGCGTAAAATTCTATTTTTATCAAAAACTACGGATTGCAGCAAACTCATTGCCACTCAACTCCATTGTATCATGGAGTTGAGAATTCTCAGCTACACAGCCTCCTGCTCTTTTTGTCACCATCCTTTAATTGAAGTGCTATAAATGATGTAATAATACATACAGTAGTGCTGTAATAAAATGTGTAAACGGACATTTTTCCATATTCTGTATGTATTGCTGTCTGCTGGTCAGCTGCATCCTTTCCCCTCTCACTGTTGTCCTCTGTATTGTAGTGTCTAACTTGTTAAAGTGTGAGGTGTGCAGTGCCCCCTTCGAGACAAGGCGGGGCCTATCTAGTCACGCCCGTTCCCACCTGCGCCAGCTGGGCATTGGCATGTCGGAGAGCAGCGGGGCGCCCATCGACCTGCTCTACCAGATCACCAAGGAGCGCGGTCTGGATGGGCACCTCCCCCCTCCCCTCCCCTGGCCCCCAGTCGCCAAGAAGCCTCCTCACGTCCTGCCAACCCCACGGAAAGAGGAGAGATATGAAGACACAGACACGGACGAGAAACCCATCCCTCTCTCCATCCTGGCCAAAGCTGTGAAAGTTCCACCCTCCTCCACCCCCTCCCCTGTGGCCTCCCCTCCCCCATCCTCCCTCATCAGGGCCTGCTCCCCCTCTCCTGTGGTGAGGAAGGCCCCCATCTCCTCCCTGCTGCCTGTGTCCTCCCCCCTGCGCTGTCTGGACCATAAGCCTGGAGGGATGAAGAGCACCACCTCTAACCTCTCTGCTAAACCCTTCTGGGCCCCACAGGAGACTGATGCCCCACTCAACCTCAGTAAGTGTGTCAGTGCCCTCTCTCTGGTCATTCATATCCTACTGATTCATGCACAGGTTGTAAAGGTGTCTGAAGTAAAACATTTCCTCATACCCCCATTTCCTCATCTGTGCAGCATTGGAGGTGGACCCCAACAAGGACATAGTGTGCCAGTTGTGTGGCGCCTGGTTCGAGACGCGGAAGGGCCTGTCCAGCCATGCCCGAGCCCACCTGCGTCACTTTGGGGTGGAGTACTCTGAGTCCAAGGGTTCCCCCATAGACCTCCTAAACCAGCTCATCCACACGGATGACTTCAAGCACAGAGCCAGCGCCCTGCAGCCTGAGGGGCCCCAGGGGCTCAGGGGCCTCACAGCCAGCCTCTCCTCCCACAAACGCTCCCTCCTCACCACCTCCTCCTCACCCCTCCTCTACAAGGTCACTACGATGGGAGGCGGATCTAGGTCCAAAGCTATCTCTGCCTCAGCTTCCTCAATGTTTGGCCCGCCCTCCAAACGTCCCAAGTCCTCCCAATTACAGGTCTTCCGTTTGAGTGGCGGGGAACTCACGCCCATCCCCCACAGTGAGTGTTTGTCATATGATGGAAACTATATTCATACTCCATTCAATGCAATACAGCATCAGTGACTTGTTGATGTACAGTTTCTTGATTTGCTTATTTTAAGTTGATCTTCATCTCTACCCTCCATCTCTCCATCAGGTGAACCAGTGAAGGAGATCGGCTGTGAGTTCTGTGGGGAATATTTTGAAAACCGTAAAGGCCTCTCCAGTCACGCGCGTTCCCACCTGCGCCAGATGGGCATCACAGAGTGGACAGTCAATGGCTCCCCCATAGACACTTTGCGAGAGCTGATCACACGTCGAGGTCTACCCTGCGCCCTGCCCCTCAAGCCCCTAAAATCTCCCCCTCCATCCCCCGGACCCCCTCGCTCCCCCTTGTCCTCCTCTGCCTCGCCCAGCATCCTGAGTCGCCTCCCTTTTGCCTTCGCCCACCCACCCAGCCACCAGTCCACAGTGCGTAAGATGGGCTCAGCTCCACCAGCCTCCCCTGGCCTGATAGTCAAGCTGAAGCCTGAGCCTATGCAGCTGGAAGTCACCATGCCAGGAGCGGTGGGGGGAGCAGCGGGATACTCCTCTGAGCCACTGAATTGCAGCTGGAGCAGCTCTGACAATATGCTCCCTCTTAACTTGGGTGAGTCCAAGTTGAAAGACCATCTTGTAGTTATTGAGATAATAACCATACAGAAGTGATGCCTTGTTTTTATTCTCTACTATCTCTTTTTCCATCTCTCTGTCTCCTCCCCCCTCCCTTTGTTCCTCCCACAGTCACAGCCCAGGAAGTAGAGCCCACTCGGGACATCCGCTGTGAGTTCTGTGGGGAGTACTTTGAGAACCGTAAAGGTCTCTCCAGCCACGCCCGTTCCCACCTGCGCCAGATGGGCATCACAGAGTGGTCAGTCAACGGCTCCCCCATAGACACCCTGAGAGAACTCATGCACAAGAAAGGGGGCACCTCGTCCCCGGCCCCGGGGCAGAAGAAGGAGACCAGCCAGGGGTCCAGCCCCACTTGGGAAGGCCTGGTGGGGGGCCTGGGTTACCAGTCGCCCAAGTTGTCCCGCAAATCCCCACTCAACCTGCTGCATTCTGGCTCCCGGCTTCATAAGCACGGCCTGGGGGCGGTGGGCCTCTCCTCCACCCCTCCCGCCGGGACGTTTTTTGCGGTGTCCCTGCTGGGTAAGAGACCCCTGTCGGAGGAGGGCTGTCCAGTCGAGAGGTCACCACCCCACCCCCAGCCCTTCTCGCCCCAGCCACATGACCTCTCTGTCAAAGGGAAGTCCTCTCCAGACAAGCATGTGGGAGGGCACCTGGGTAAGCCATGACCTTACTAAAGATCCTCAGAAGAGTTGCAGTCATCCTTTAACTTGCTGGCTGTCTTTTAGTACAGACTCATTGCATTTGGTAGAGAATGACACATACAGTGCCTTGCAAAAGTATTCATCCCCCTTGGCATTTTTTCCCCTACTTTGTTGCATTACAACCTGTAATTTAAATGGATTTCTATTTGGATTTCATGTAATGGACAGACACAAAATAGTCCAAATTGATGAAGTGAAATGAAAAAAATAACTTGTTTCAAAAAATTCTAGAAAATAAATAACGTAAAAGTGGTGCGTGCATATGTATTCACCCCCTTTGCTATGAAGCCCCTAAATAAGATCTGGTGCAACCAATTACCTTCAGAAGTCACATAATTAGTAAAATAAAGTCCACCTGTGTGCAATCTAAGTGTCACATGATCTCAGTATATATACACCTGTTCTGAAAGGCCCCAGAGTCTGCAACACCACTAAGCAAGGGGCACCACCAAGCAAGCGGCACCATGAAGACCAAGGAGCTCTCCAAACACGTCAGGGACAAAGTAGTGGAGAAGTACAGATCAGGGTTGGGTTATAAAAAAATATCAGAAACTTTGAACATCCCACGGAGCACCATTAAATCCATTATAAATTTTTTTAAAGAATATGGCACACCAACAAACCTGCCAAGAGAGGGCCACCCACCAAAACTCACGAACCAGGCAAGGATGGCATTAATCAGAGAGGCAACAAAGAGACCAACGATAACCCTGAAGGAGCTGCAAAGCTCCACAGCGGAGATTGGTCCATAGGACCACTTTAAGCCGTACACTCCACAGAGCTGGGCTTTACGGAAGAGTGGCCAGAAAAAAGCCATTGCTTAAAGAAGAAAATAAGCAAACACGTTTGGTGTTCGTCAAAAGGCATGTGGGAGACTCCCCAAACATATGGAAGAAGGTGCTCTGGTCAGATTAGACTAAAATTGAGCTTTTTGGCCATCAAGGAAAACACTATGTCTGGCGCAAACCAAACACCACTCATCACCACGAGAACACCATCCCCACAGTGAAGCATGGTGGTGGCAGCATCATGCTGTGGAGATGTTTTTCATCGGCAGGGACTGGGAAACTGGTCAGAATTGAAGGAATGATGGATGGCGCTAAATACAGGGAAATTCTTGAGGGAAACCTGTTTCAGTCTTCCAGAGATTTGAGACTGGGACGGAGGTTCACCTTCCAGCAGGACAATGACCCTATGCATACTGCTAAAGCAACACTCAGGTGGTTTAAGGGGAAACATTTAAATGTCTTGGAATGGCCTAGTCTAAGCCCAGACCTCAATCCAATTGAGAATATGTGGTATGACTTAAAGATTGCTGTACACCAGCGCAACCCATCCAACTTGAAGGAGCTGGAGCAGTTTTGCCTTGAAGAATGGGCAAAAATCCCAGTGGCTAGATGTGCCAAGCTTATAGAGACATACCCCAAGAGACTTGCAGCTGTAATTGCTGCAAAAGGTGGGGGGGGGGGGTAGTTATGCACGCTCAAGTTTTCTGTTTTTTTTGTCTTATTTCTTGTTTGTTTCACAAGAAAAAATATTTTGCATCGTCAAAGTGGTAGGCATGTTGTGTAAGGCAACAAAATAGGAAAAATGCCAAGGGGGGTGAATACTTTCGCAAGCCACTGTATGTTATCTTATATACATTTTATTTTATGAAACATTAATCAAATGTCTCTAACTTATGCCCAGCTCTGACCGACAACACCCCTCCTTTGCCTTCTCTCACCCCCTGACCCCCTCCCCAGATGCCAGCTGTGAGCTGTGTGGGTTCTACTTTGAGAACCGCAAGGCGCTGGCTAGCCACGCGCGGGCCCACCTGCGGCAGTTTGGCGTGACAGAGTGGTGTGTGAACGGTTCGCCCATCGAGACGCTGAGTGCCTGGATGCGCAGCCGGCCCCACAAGGTGGTGGAGATGCACCGCAGCTACATGCAGGGCTCCACCCGCTCCACCTCCAAGAAGGTCAGGGAGGAATTGATTTATTTTGTAGTTTATCTAATGATAGTAAAAGGACTGTGTTACTCACAATACTTGCAGTGGGATTTATCTCGAAAGTTCTATTTTCCAATGTCCATGTGAAGGCAGCAATTATTTATATTGATTTAGAGTAAACAGTGTGACATTGTGCACACAATGCACAATCAAGCTGCAATATTACAAAGTCGTTTTTTATTAGTGCCGACCCCGTCCATTTAAGTTGTGTTAAGTTGTGGGTTTCGGACAGCTATGAGGGCTGTCGGCACATTGTGAGGGCTGTTTAGAACATTACCAGGACAACCCATATCATTAAAGGTCAAGTGTATTATTTACCATAATGCTTTAGCTCTCTCAAACTAACAACACCTGCCATTAGATGAGCTTTTAAACGTAAAAAATAGAATTGGCCTCAGCCACCACCAGCCATTTTGTGATTTAAATGCCTCAGTCAGATCTGCTATCATGTAGCCCCAACACAAAGAGTCTCATATAAGCATATTTCCCCTGTGGGGGACACAACAGGCTTAGGTATTACTTAATAGTTGCTATAGTAACCAGAGTGCCGGGTGGCATAGATCCTTCATCTTCAGATGAATTATCTTTTGCTGTTCTAGAAAATAGACTTTTCCATCCCTCCTGAATTAGCATTGTGTATTTGCGTCACTCCCTCTGTTATGAGTTGACACACATAAAGACTAGAAGTTTACTCTGTAATGTCCTTGTATTAGAGTACATTGAGACAGCTGTTTTAATGAGAAGCACTCATCCCTCTCCTCTCCTTTATGTTGCAGAAAAGCAGCTCGTCTCTCTCCCCATCGTCCGACTCTGACCTCCTCCCCCCCGTGCCCTCCCAGAAGCATTCCTCCTCCTCCCAGTGGGTGGCTCTGGGGCTGGCCCAGGCCAGACGGGTAGGCCGGGAGCTCACCCTGGCATCACCACGGGCAGCAGAGGGTGATGCCGGTCTCACTCCCCCCTCCCGACCCAGCCATAGCAGTCACAGTCCCAGCCCCGCCCAACTCTCCAACACCCTCCCTCCCCACACACAGGTGGCCCGCAGCGAGCTCAACGTGCGCCTGCCCAGAGGTGAGTGTGACACAAACACACACAACTATTCGCCATACACACATACCTGTCCATCTCATGCTCAGCCTGGTGTTCTCTCCTCCTCATGTCCAGGCTTTGAGCGGCGACCTCTTAAACACCCCTCTCACTCAGAGGGAGGAGAGAGGGACAGTGGCACCCCCAAGCCCCCTCGCACCGGCACTATTCCTGCCCTGGTGCCCAAACCCCCTTCCACCCCCCTGGTCAAAGTGGTGGGAAAGATCTACTCCCTCAAGTGCCGGTGAGTTTCTTTGGGGAACTCATCGGCTAATCTCAAAGTGTGCCATATTCCCAATATAGTGCACTCCTTTATAGCCCTGGTCAGAAGTAATGCTCTATTTTGGGAATAGGGAGGCATTTGAGATTTGGAAGTTGTGTGAATGACTGCATATAGTCTGTCGGCCCAGGGGCCATAAAAAACGTTCATGATCATTATAATCTGTTGGTTTATTAAAACGAAATTTAAGAAAATATCCATTTACCGTTCCAGTCTAGCTGCTGTGGTTGTATGATGACTCTGTGTGAGAACAGTGTGCACTCTGCCACTCTCCGGCAGGTTCTGTGAGGTGGAGTTCCAGGGTCCTCTCTCTGTGCAGGAGGACTGGATCCGCCACCTCCAGCAGCACATCCTCAACCTCAACTACAACAAGCCTGCTCCCTCTGCCACGGACCCCCCAGCCCAAGACCACCACCCAACCTCAACCTCAGTCCCAGCCACTACCTCCAGGTTCACCACAACACCTGCCCCCACCTCAACCCCACCCTCCACCCACACCACAGCTCCTACTGTCCTCCCTCCTTGCAGCCCCTCTCCTCCCCCTATGGCTGAGTCTGCTCCAATTGTCACTGCCACTCTAATGGCAACAGCCTCAGCAGAGTCCACCCTCACCCCAATCCTGATCCCCATCCCCACCCCGGCATTGTAACCCCCAGGTCCATAACAATCCACACATTCTTCTAACCCTTTTGTTCTGCCACATCTTTGCCATGCCTTTTTTCCATCCACTTGTTCCTTTGGCCTCAACACTGGGAACCTGTTCTTGAAGTGTTTTAAAGAGAAGCTTTCCCCCCAAAAGCTCTCTCAACCCCCAGCCTCTCCTAGGAAGCTCTGCAGACGGTTACAAAGCCCCATTGCCATGGGAACCCAAGATCCCCTGACCAGAGTGGGTGATTGCAACTGTCCAGGGCTTTGGGGTCTGCTGTTTCGTCTTTGTTTTGACTTGTTTGAACTGAATGTTCAGTTTGTAACGTGGTCAGTTACTCTTCCTGCCGCTCAGTGGTTAACCGAGAGGTTAACTCAAACCCTATTGAACTTTGACCTCTCTCCCTGCTCTAAATGGTGCTTTACAAAGACCTGAGAGGCTCCCCCATTTATATTTGAAGCACTTAAGAGGAGCCCACTCATGGCTCCTGCTTTAGTCCCCTCACCAACATTTTAAAAGGAGTTTAAATAATGTTTTTGTATTAATGCTTAGTCTATGGTACAGACTTAAAACGCCCATTTACACTTTTATTTTGATAAGGCAATTTTAACGTAGACAATGTCACAGCGCACTTAACTAAATGCCACATTGATTAGGGCAGTGATGACGGGGAAAAGGCCCCTTTGCGAGAAAAGGAAGTACCCTGTAGAGGAAGCAGCACCTTGAAGGGACGTCCCATTCACCTTAGTGTTAAGCTGACAGGTGCAGTCACACAGTAACTCTGAACGTTTTCTGAATGTAGTTAAAGGGATAGATCCCCCAAGTTACATAATTAGCCATGTGTAATTTTGTAATTTGGGTGAACTATCCCTTTTAATGCACTTCTTCTTTGAGATGACTGTGCCATGTTAAATTTGATTGGTCATTATGTTATTGCATAGTTTGATGTCCCCAACACTGTTTAGCTAACGGCATTTAAGCTCTTGATGATACTCATCTATTCTTTAGATGAAAGGGTCCATAGAAATGTTGAAGGTCACTATTTCAATGAGGACAAATGTTCCCATTTCTTTCTTGCCTTGTCAATGAAACCCAAAACCTTGGTTGTTATTTATTATACATTTTAATGTGGTGAACTAGGTTGTTTTTAGGCTCAATTAGAACATTGGAATGTTTGAAATTAGGTCAGTGACACTTTTATCTAAGTGCATAAGCTATGTGTGTTTGTTTGTGTGTTTTTTTGCACAAGAGGTGCATATGTATGTCTGTCAGGGACTTTTAAATGCTAGACAGAGGTAAACAGTAGCTAACACACAGGACCTCTCCATAGCTCAAATCTAGCTAATCATGGGACCTGGTCTAATATTTAGTCTGATCAGGACTTGACTGCATCCGCCATTCTCCTAAGGATGTGCCAAAGAGTGTGTTTACTCCCTGGTCTCGCCTCTGTAAGCTGTTTACATGGGACCTGTTCATAGAGAGGAGCTCTGCACAGCTACGGAGCAACCAAGGCTCCTCGTTGGATGAGGGACATGTATCGGTGTACATCTGGATCCAGTGTCTCCCAGTATGTGAACCACAGAGTTGACTGACTGTTGCAGTGACATACATAAGCGGCCTTGGCTTCATGGAACTGTTACACTACTGCATTATTGCACCCAGGACACTGACGCGTTGCTCTATCAGAGCTCTGTGAAGTAGTGGTGCCCTTAAATCCAGACGTATTACGTATGTCCTCTGGTGGAACAGCTTCTAAATTGGGGCGTCTTCACGTTGCTTCAGATAACTGTTTATATTGCCTGCAGAGTGACGCAATAACTGAAGAGTCCGTAGTGAAATTTACTTTTCAAGTTTGGTCCAGCATTAAACTATGTTGAAAACATGACTGTTCGACCCTAACAATTCCCCATACCTTTATGGAGTATAGATACGTATATATAACTACATGTACTTATGAAACTGTTGATGCTAATAGAGCTATTAACAGTTATATTAACAGCTAGTTACAAAAAAAAAGATCTTGATTCCTTTTATCGTGATTTAGTTTCAACCTTCTATGCCATGTATTTTTTATTGCTCTGTGCATTTCTGTATTTGCAGTCCAGGAAGGTGAAACCTAGATGAGTATTTTTTATTTTCTTTGTTAGCTAGTTTCTCTAAGCTGAACATTGGTGCTCATGAGAATGGGATGGTGAGGATAGGGAGTGACTGAAGACAGGAGAAAATTAGTGATTGTCATGTCCCAAGATCAGAGGACTCTAAATACTTCAGTCTTTAAAGGGGACCACTTTTGCACGTTCAGATTTTTCTCCACCAGTGAGTGTTCACATCGTGATAGGGTTAGCCTCTGGCAGGTATGTGACTGTTACCGTGTAAGATGAGTTGCCGCTGGTGTTACATCTAAGTCCCCTTTAAGATTGCCTGTTTATACCCCTCAGCTGGTATGACTGGCTGCAGAGGGTTGGTGTGTGTGTGTGAATGAGTGTGTGAGTGTCTGTGGAGAGCAAAGACCATTATCTGATGATAATAATGAAAAGATTAAAGAATTGTACTGAACACAAAGGGTTGAGGTTCATGTGAATCAGCTCCTGAACAAACATTAAATGTGATTTCAAACTCAGCCACTTTTGAATTTAGTGTTCTTAAATGCTTGATCATGTTAATGTAATGTCTTTCCGACAAAAAGGCTTCAGAGGGAAAGAATGTTGGAGTACACTTTACTAACATGTATTGGGCCAGCAGGAGGAGCTAAATGACAGGTTATGTTACAGTCATCCTGAAGAGGCTCCCTATGTTTAATATCAAGAAGCTGCTTTTACAATACAAGATCAACCAGTATTCTGTCCTGAGAACAGAAGGCACATCCAATATAGAAAATAGGAAAGATTATAAAATAGGTCAAGAAAGAAAATGTTATGTATGATTTGTGACACATTTATCAGGCTTGACTACCCCAATTTATTATGCTGAGATTCTGCACAACTGTCATAATCAATTGGGATAAAAAAAATAAAAAAAAGTATTTAAAGACAACATTCTTGCTTCCTGAAACCCAGGGAGCCACTTCCTAGATCAATTCCAATTAACCTACATTGTGACCCAGTGTCTTCAAGTCAATGAGCTAATGTAGCTAGCTAGTCAATGCGGTGAGTAACGAGTTACAATAGAATGGCTGTACAATTGTTGAAAGCATTGACATTTTCTTTGACTGCAAATCCGTCTTAATTGGACACATTAAAAGTAGAAACCAAAAACCAGCAGACACTCGGCCCTCCATGGAACGAGTTTGACACCTGCTGTAGGTTCTATTGGTTTCTGACTTCTCCTTCTGGAATCCTAGCAGAGGTGGAACCTCATATGGTGAATAACTTTATCACACAGTAGATGTCTATCAACTGCTGGGGTTACTGTGGAGAGAGGTGCTGAAAGTGGTGGAGATCACAAACTTGTAGCTACTGTCCATGGTTGGTTACTGTTGGCCATGTTTTGTGGTGTGTGAACAAGTACTTAAATCTCAACCCTCTGGTTTCCCTCCCAGCCTCTTAGATAGTTTGTTGGCATATGGTTTTCCGTGTTTATAATACCAACATCTTAATAGAGTCATTATTTTGACAAGATGAATTCAGTCATGAAAACTAAACATAGGGACGGATGGAAAGCATTTTTATACATACTTGGTTTTTGTTTACATTAAATATTGCTTTGTTACTTCAGGCTCCCATTTTTTGTTGACACTCGTGTCAACTTTCCTTTCAAATTCCTGTGTTGAGGGATGCGTTTCCCACCAGATGTTAGTGTGAAACTCTGACAGATGGAACCCATGGGATGTGGACTGGAGATGTTTCAGAGGAAAATAAAAGGGTCACTAACCCTGCAATGAATAGAATGGGTTGAACCAAACAAAGAGGCAGCCAAAACAGCGAGGGGGTGTAACAACAATCAGGAATATTGATCTACGTACTGTGGATACAGGATGGGTAAACAACAGGACTATCCAGCCACCCGCGCAAACAGATGATGACACTAAGGTCAGGGGCCTTCCTTTGAATTGTGAAAGATGCAGTACCAATCTGACCGACATCCATAGACTACATGAAGTCACTGTATCTGTCAGACAGATTACTCTATACTTAACTCCGCACCTTAGTCATAAATCTGTTTTATACACTGAGTGTACAAAACATTAAGAACACCTGCTCTTTCCATGACATAGACTGACCAGGTGAATCCAGGTGAAAGCTATGATCCCTTATTGATGTCACTTGTTAAATCCACACTGAGATATGGATTGTGTATGTGTGCCATTCAGAGGGTGAATGGGCAAGACAAAATATTTAAGTGCCTGAACGGGTTATGGTAGTAGGTGCCAGGCACACCAGTTTGTGTCAAGAACTGCAACACTGCTGGGTTTTTCACGCTCAACAGTTTCCTGTGTGAATCAAGAATGGTCCACCACCCAAAGGAGGGAGGGGGGGGGTGCAACTCAATATTAGGACGTTTTTTTTATTGGTTAGCATACTCCGTATTTATTTATGAAAAATTCAGCATTTTTGTAAACAAGGAAATTCTATAACATTTTGTAAATGTTGACATATGAAGAAATATATTCCAGGATGTAATTTGTCAGTTGACACACTAGAGAAAACGTTTGTATGCATGATACATAAACAACACAATGAATCCTTCATCATGCAAAATGCGTAAAAAGCCCATGTGATCAGACCTATTTTTAGATTAATTCCTGAATATGTTTCATAAAGTGTCTCACAGTAAATTACAAATGCATTCTGTGTTGGTGCACAAGGCAGCGTTCCCAGCTAGCACATTTGGTTCCTTGGAAGTTGTGGGAACGTATGTTTTTGGTTTCACATTGGTTGTGGGAACGAAGCCATCCATTTCCTGACCTTTAAAACTGAACATTTGTAAAAAAAAAAATAAATAAAAAAAAAACTGAGAACAGAAGTAAACATTTTGCCTGTTCTTCGAAAATGTCTTTAGGTTGCAGGGAGGTTCTGAGAATGTTTTACTCTGATTCCTTTAAAATGTATGCTCTCACTACTGTAAGTCGCTTTGGATAAGAGCGTCTGCTAAATGACTAAAATGTCAAATGTACAAATTTAAAGTTTTCCTGGGAGGTTTTATTAACACTCTGAAAGGAAATTATTGGTTTTTTTGAGTTTTTGAATCACTTCCTTAAAACTTTCAATAACACTGCTATCTTATTTTGAATTAACTTTTCTGAATTCCGAGCACAGATAGAACATACAGAAATTAATTTCCTTAGACATGAATCGTTCAAACACATTTTTTATTGTGACACAGCATCAATGAGATTCAAACCTATAATCTTCAGTTTTCTATCCATGGACTTAGTCCTCTGGGCCACTAGGATGGAGCTAGTATGTCATGTTTTTTTATGCATACAAAGCTGTTCATTTTAGTATATTCAAACAGACCCCATTTCAAAGGAAACAAGCACTCACTAAGATCAGGTGTGGCCAATTAGTGGGCGCGGCCAACACACCTGAACACACTTAACAAGCATTTCGCTACACCCGCAATAACATCTGCTAAATATGTGTATGTGACTGTGACGATCGCTGGAGGAAGTGGACCAATGCGCAGCGTGATGAGTGAACATACTTATTTATTTATTAGAGAACAAAACAACAAAACGATAACGTGACGTCCTTGGTTACAAACACTAACCATACACGGAACAAGATCCCACAAACACTGTGGCCAAACAGGCTGCCTAAGTATGGTTCCCAATCAGAGACAACAAGCAACAGCTGATTCACATTGCCTCTGATTGAGAACCACACCGGCCAACCTAGAAACAAATAACTAGATAAAGAACCTAGAAACAAAACACATAGAAACAACACACCCTGGCTCAACATAACAGAGTCCCAGAGCCAGGGCGTGACAGTGACCAATAAAATTAGATTTTTTGATTTGATTTAACAAGTTAGAAGATAGAGAGAGTTTTGTTGATGCTGAGAATGGAAAGACTGAAAAGATGGCACCGGTGTAGATGGCTGCCGTTTTACGGCCCTCTAACAAATTGTGCTATTATGTGTGTTTTTTCGCGTTATTTGTAATTTATTCTGTACATAATGTTTCTGCCACCGTCTCTTATGACCAAAAAGAGCTTCTGGATATCAGGACAGTGATTACTCACTTCGTATTGGACGGAAAAAAATTATTCAACGAGTCGGACGCAAAGGATATTCTACAGACATCCGACAAGGCCCAAATCCCCGTCATTCGCATGAGAAAGAGACAGAGATATCGTGGACATAGGTCAGGGTGCCTTGTAAGGATCCGACGGCGAGCGAATAATCTGCCTCTTCCATCAATCCTATTAGCCAACGTACAATCATTTGAAAACAAAATGGACGACCTAAGATCAAGGATATCCTACCAACGGGACATAAAAAAATGTAATATCTTATGTTTCACCGAGTCGTGACTGAACGACGACATGGATAACTTACAGATGGCAGGATAGAACGGCTGACTCTGGTAAGACAAGGGGTGGCGGTCTGTGTATATTTGTAAACAACAGCTGGTGCATAAAATCTAATACTAAGGAAGTCTTCAGGTTTTGCTCGCCTGAGGTAGTGTATCTCAAGATAAGCTGTAGACCACACTATTTACCAAGAGAGTTTTCTTCTATATTTTTCGTAGCTGTCTATTTACCACCACAAACCGATGCTGGCACTAAGATTGCACTCAATGAGCTGTATAAGGCCATAAACAAACAGGAAAACGCTCATCCAGAAGCAGCGCTCCTAGTGGCCGGGGACTTTAATGCAGGGAAACTTAAATCCGTTCTACCTAATTTTTACCAGCATGTTAAATGTGCAACCAGAGGAAAAACCACCTTTACTCCACACACAGGGACGCGTACAAAGCTCTCCCTCGCCCTCCATTTGGCAAATCTGACCATAACTCTATCCTCCTGATTCCTGCTTATAAGCAAAAAATAAAGTAGGAAGCACCAGTGACTCGGTTAATAAAAAAGTGGTCAGATGACGCAGATACTAAGCTACAGGACTGTTTTGCTAGCACAGACTGGAATATGTTCCGGGATTCTTCGATGGCATTGAGGAGTGCACCACATCAGTCACTGGCTTCATCAATAAGTGCATCGATGACATCGTCCCCACAGTGACCGTACGTACATACCCCAACCAGAAGCCATGGATTACAGGCAACATCCGCACTGAGCTAAATGGTAGAGCTGCCGCTTTCAAGGAACGGGACTCTAACCCGGACACTTATAAGAAATCCCGCTATACCCTCCGACGAACCATCAAACAGGCAAAGAGTCAGTACAGGACTAAGATTGAATTGTATTACACCAGCTCTGACGCTCGTCGGATGTGGCAGGGCTTGCAAACTATTACAGACTACAAAGGGAAGCACAGCCGCGAGCTGCCCAGTGACACAAGCCTACCAGACGAGCTAAATCACTTCTATGCTCGCTTCGAGGCAAGCAACACTGAAGCATGCATGATAGCATCAGCTGTTCCGGATGACTATGTGATCACGCTCTCCATAGCCGATGTGAGTAAGACTTTTAAGCAGGTCAACATTCACAAGGCCGCAGGTCCAGATGGATTACCAGGACGTGTACCCCAACAGATCCACAGATGATGCAATCTCTATTGCACTCCACACTGCCCTTTCCCACCTGGACAAGAGGAACACCTACATGAGAATGCTATTCATTGACTAGAGCTCAGCGTTCAACACCATAGTGCCCTCAAAGCTCATCACTAAGCTAAGACACCTGGGACTAAACCCCTCCCTCTGCAACTGGATCCTGGACTTCCTGATGGGACGCCCCCAGGTGGTAAGGGTAGGTAACAACACATCTGCCACGATGATCCTCAACACGGGGGCACCTCATGGGTGCGTGCTCAGTCCCCTCCTGTACTCCCTGTTCACCCATGACTGCATGGCCAGGCACGACTCCAACACCATCATTAAGTTTGCAGACGACCCAAAATTACAACCAAATAATTGCAGCATTACCGCAAAAATGGAAGAGGAAAGTGGAAGGGGGAAAAAGTAAGGAACTTGTCTGTCGGCCCTGCATTAAAGAACATCATTGGTTAAAGAAAATTGTGATAAATAAAAAAGTATACCAGTTTCATTTAAGGATCAAAGGATTGACAGCCGTCCCATATAGATTGCAAAATAGTTGGGAAGAGATTTTTGACGTACCGATTCCATGGCATAGTGTTTATGAACTGATACGCAAAACGATGCCGGATTCAAAACTTATAATTTTTCAATTTAAATTATTATACAAAATTCTTGCTACCAATATAATGTTATTTATATGGGGGATACAATCTTCCCAGCTCTGCAGATTTTGCTGCGAAGAGACAGAATCATTAGATCATTTGTTTTGGTACTGTCCATTTGTAGCTTGTTTTTGGTCACAGGTCCAGGAATGGCTGAAGGATTACAATATTTACCTGGAGCTAACCCTGCAGATAGCACTACTGGGTGATCTGAAAAGTCATAGTCAATCAATCAATAATATAATAATACTTTTAGCAAAAATGTTTATATTCAATTTACAATCTGTAGAAACAATGAGAATAGAAGGGTTCAGAACTTTTGTGAAACATCACAGTACAGTAAAAAAATATATGGCAAATAGAAATCCAATATGGATGGTGTTAAGAGATAGAAGGGAGGTGTTGAATGGAGCTGAAGGATGGGACTAATAACAACTAATAACAACAAGATAACTAATGTAAAGCATACTGTGTCCATAATAAGTATATAGGTTATAGGTTGAGAGCTTTTGTGAAAGAGCACAGTTAGAAAGATATGGCATGTAGAGGCAAACCGGATGGACATTATGAAGATGATCGGAGGGATTGAGGGTAGAGGAAGTTCACGAGTAAAAACAAACAAAATAGAATGATTGCAAAATTGACTGTGTCCATAAAATGTATATAGTATGTATAAGCTGGAAGTAGAGGCCTAAGCGTTGTTGTTCACTAGTTTACTCCAATTAGGGAAGGGGTGGTGGGGTTGGAAAGTAATAAAGGGAAATATTTTTTAAAGGATATGTATGAATATGTATTTATGTGTGTATATGTGTGTATGTGTATATATGTATATATATATATGCGGGAAAAAAAACATAAATAATAATAAACAAAGTTTGCCGACGACACAACAGTGGTAGGCCTGATCACCGATAACGATGAGGACAGAATCTGGCCGTGTGGTGCCAGGATAACAACCTCTCCCTCAACGTGATCAAGATAAAGGAGATGATTGTGGACTACAGGACAAAAAAGAGGACTGAGCACGCCCCCATTCTCATCGACAGGGCTGTAGAGGAACAGGTTGAGAGCTTCAAGTTCCTTGGTGTCCACATCACAAACAAACTATCATAGTCCAAACACACCAAGACAGTCGTGAAGAGGGCACGACAAAGCCTATTCCCCCTCAGGAGACTGAAAAGATTTAGCATGGGTCCGCAGATCCTCAAAAAGTTATACAGCTGCACCATCAAGAGCATCCTGACTGGTTGCATCACCGCCTGGTATGGCAACTGCTCGGCCTCCAACCGCAAGGCACTACAGACGGTAGTGCGTACGGCCCAGTACATCACTGGGGCCAAGCTTCCTGCCATCCAGGACCTCTATACCAGGCAGTGTCAGAGGAAGGCCCTAAAAATTGTCAAAGACTCCAGCCACCCTAGTCATAGACTCTTCTCTCTGCTACCGCACGGCAAGCGGTACCGGAGCGCCAAGTCTAGGTCCAAAAGGCTTCTAAACAGCTTCTACCCCCAAGCCATAAGACTCCTGAACAGCAAATCATGGCTACCCAGACTATTTGCATTGGTTAAGGGCTTATAAGTAAGCATTTCACTGTAAGGTCTGCACCTGTTGTATTCGGTGCATGTGGCAAATACAATTTGATTTGAATAACATTCTTAGAACGTTCTCTGAACGTTACTAAAGTTTTCTTGTGGTTTTTATGGAACGTTTTCTTAACATTCTCGGAACAATTTGAGAACATGACTTTAAATAGAACCATGAGGAAACCTGTAAGAAACATTATGCTGAAGTACTGAAATTCCCACAGAAGAACGTTGTTTCTTAATGCTCTTGGAACAATTTGAGAACATTCCCAATGTAAAACCAGTTGGAGAACGTTCCTAGGACATTACCAAAATCGAAATTAAATGTTTGACATTTTTGAAAATGTTCTGTTAAAGTAGTGAAATACCAAGAAAAGTATGTTTTTTGTCAAGTTCCTTAAATGTGCTGAGATTGTTCCTAAGCCAAGCAACTATCCTGCACCATTACCAGAAAGTTCAGGCAAAGTTGTATGCAAAATAACCATAGGACAGCCACACTCTCACCAAGCTCTAAGAAACGGTTCTCAGAACGTTATGTTCCAGCTGGGTTGTCCTCATGTGTACTTTCCCATTGACTGGATGGAACAAAGCAATGCTTGAATCAAGCTATGTGAATATAGCCCCATTATGTTTGAGGACATCTGAGATGTTACAGCCTGTTGACTGTGAATGGAGGAACTGCAGAAAACGGACACCAGCTCAAACTCCGATAAGAGATGTGAATTATCTGAAAGGCAGAACAAAACAAAAGACAATCTGCTAGGTACATTTGAAGCAGAAACTATAAAAGCCTAGCCTATGCCCTGACACGCAACTCCTACCTGGTACCTACACAAGGTCTGCTTGTGACTACTTTGTCCCATGTTAAAATAGCACACGCCATCAGTGAACTGAATGCACAGCAGATTGTCTGAGGTCGCTATCTGTTTGCACATAAATGTACACAATTCATTAAATATGGCCTATAATTCCCACTTGAAGTGAACCATGTAGATTAAATAGAGTTTACTATGTGATTTGTTATTTTTTTTACATAACTTAAGTGTTTGGGGTGGAAAAAAACATGTTACCAAGAAAGAGAAAACCAAAACAATATTGTTATTTATCTTTTATTGTAAATGCAAAATTGTCTTCTGTAGTGGTCATTAGGACATAAATATGAACATTACAGTCAATGGGTACAGAAGGTGAAAAACATAGTTGCGGCATCCGGATGTCCACTACAGAGGACATTTCTTGATAAGCTCATATTTATTACGGAGTCCTGACAACTCACTTAACTATTCCTGAGATATTCACTTACTAGAAACAATTTGAATGTCAAACTCACAACAATTATAATTAATAATTATACACGCTTCTTTTAAAATGTCCATAAAATGTGCTAATTTTGACGGCAGCCATTTTTTAAAGAACCAGCAAGATACAGTTGTCAAGTTCACATCCCCACACATGTGATATAATTGAAAAGCCCAGAATGTCCTCTCAAAGGGACAACAGGACTTAATACAGTGGCTTTTATGGCCTCCGAGATACGGACCAAGAACCACTAGAGAGGACAAAAATAATTTGCTGGGTCTCAGATGGATATGGGGTTGTATGATGGATGTCATGGGATAAGCTGGTCTCTGGTGTCTTCTCTCACACACAAGCCATCAGACATTTGATACCAGACATGTTTTAATCCACAGTGATTTATTAGTTTCATGACTTGGCTGCAGGTGTATTTTCAGCTCTCTCTGCTATTACTGAAGATCCTCTGGGATAGCTGACAGATAGACCTCTTCTTTAAGGAATACTTCATTAAGTGTTTTTACATTTACATTTTAGTCATTTAGCAGACACTCTTATCCAGAGCGAGTGCATACATTATTTTATTTTTTATTTTTTTCATACTGGCCCCCCGTGGGAATCGAACCCACAACCCTGGCGACCTTTTATTTCAGCTCATGAGATGATGGGACCAACACTTTACATGTTGCGTTTATATTTTTGTTCAGTATAATATGTCAACGTAATATTTCAAACTTGCACCAGTACACACCCTTGTGCCAGTACCACTTGTTTTAACTCTTTTTCAAGAGAGAAAGTCATTTGTTCACCATGTGTGTGTGCAGATGTGAAGGATGTCAGAGAGTTGGTTTTAATTAAGCGATTAGAAGGCTGTGGGAAAGCATGAGGGATTTCCAGTCATTCTCTTGGCGACATTTTGGGAGAGAGTCCAAAAGAGTTTCCCTTTGCTCATAGCAGCTAATGAAACCTACTAAGCATTTAATGATAATAGAATGAATATCGGGAAATTATTTTAAAGAAAATCTTAGCCAACATTCACTTAGCATGATATTACAGTGGGGGAAAAAAGTATTTAGTCAGCCACCAATTGTGCAAGTTCTCCCACTTAAAAAGATGAGAGAGGCCTGTAATTTTCATCATAGGTACACGTCAACTATGACAGACAAACTGAGATTTCTTTTCTCCAGAAAATCACATTGTAGGATTTTTAATGAATTTATTTGCAAATTATGGTGGAAAATAAGTATTTGGTCAATAACAAAAGTTTCTCAATACTTTGTTATATACCCTTTGTTGGCAATGACACAGGTCAAACGTTTTCTGTAAGTCTTCACAAGGTTTTCACACACTGTTGCTGGTATTTTGGCCTATTCCTCCATGCAGATCTCCTCTAGAGCAGTGATGTTTTGGGGCTGTCGCTGGGCAACACAGACTTTCAACTCCCTCCAAAGATTTTCTATGGGGTTGAGATCTGGAGACTGGCTAGGCCACTCCAGGACCTTGAAATGCTTCTTACGAAGCCACTCCTTCGTTGCCCGGGCGGTGTGTTTGGGATCATTGTCATGCTGAAAGACCCAGCCACGTTTCATCTTCAATGCCCTTGCTGATGGAAGGAGGTTTTCACTCAAAATCTCACGATACATGGCCCCATCCATTCTTTCCTTTACGGATCAGTCGTCCTGGTCCCTTTGCAGAAAAACAGCCACAAAGCATGATGTTTCCACACCCATGCTTCACAGTAGGTATGGTGTTCTTTGGATGCAACTCAGCATTCTTTGTCCTCCAAACACGACGAGTTGAGTTTTTACCAAAAAGTTATATTTTGGTTTCATCTGACCATATGACATTCTCCCAATCCTCTTCTGGATCATCCAAATGCACTCTAGCAAACTTCAGACGGGCCTGGACATGTGCTGGCTTAAGCAGGGGGACACGTCTGGCACTGCAGGATTTGAGTCCCTGGCGGCGTAGTGTGTTACTGATGGTAGGCTTTGTTACTTTGGTCCCAGCTCTCTGCAGGTCATTCACTAGGTCCCCCCGTGTGGTTCTGGGATTTTTGCTCACCGTTCTTGTGATCATTTTGACCCCACGGGGTGAGATATTGCGTGGAGCCCCAGATCGAGGGAGATTATCAGTGGTCTTGTATGTCTTCCATTTCCTAATAATTGCTCCCACAGTTGATTTCTTCAAACCAAGCTGCTTACCTATTGCAGATTCAGTCTTCCCAGCCTGGTGCAGGTCTACAATTTTGTTTCTGGTGTCCTTTGACAGCTCTTTGGTCTTGGCCATAGTGGAGTTTGGAGTGTGACTGTTTGAGGTTGTGGACAGGTGTCTTTTATACTGATAACAAGTTCAAACAGGTGCCATTAATACAGGTAACGAGTGGAGGACAGAGGAGCCTCTTAAAGAAGAAGTTACAGGTCTGTGAGAGCCAGAAATCTTGCTTGTTTGTAGGTGACCAAATACTTATTTTCCACCATAATTTGCAAATAAATGTCACGCCCTGGCTCTGGGGACTCTTGAATGTTGAGCCAGGGTGTGGATTTTCCTTTGTTTAGTTTTCTAGGTTTGTGTTCTAGTTCGTGTATTTCTATGTTGGCCAGGGTGTTTCCCAATCAGAGACAGCTGTAGCTCGTTGTCTCTGATTGGGGACCATACTTAGGCAGCCTTTTTTGCACTGTTTATTGTGGGATCTTGTTCCGAAAGGTTTTGTGTTTAACACGTATCATTTGGTTTATTGTTTTGGTTCGTGTAGTGTACTTCTATAAAGAATGTACGCTTATCACGCTGCGCCTTGGTCCGTCACTTCCTTCGACGATCGTGACAGAAGATCCCACCTCGACTGGATCAAGCAGCGTGACGAGGAGAGAGGATTGACCTGGGAGGAGATGAGTGAGAGTCTGGCAAGAGGGATGGAGCCCATGAGCACGGGGGAGAGACAAGCCCAAAAATTTTTAGGGGGGGGCTCACGCCGTGGACGACGAGGCAGCAGGAGGCCGCGATAGAGCGAGTCAGCCGGTTAGCAGAGGAGGCCGCTAGGTTACGGGGGTCACTGGTCACGAGGGAGAAGGAGAGTGTGGAGGCACGGCGAGAGGAACTGAGTAGGCAGCAGAGGGAGCGGAGGTTTATGAGGAAACCCAGTCCCGCTCCTCGCACCAAGCAAGTGGTGTGTGTCACCAGTCCGGTCTGGCCCGTTCCTGATTCCCGCACAAGGCCAGTGGTGTGTGTTCCCAGTACGGTCAGGCCCGTTCCTGCTCCCCGCACTAAGCCTGTGGTGCGCGTCGCCAGCCCGGTCCGGCCTGTTCCTGCTCCCCGCACCAAGCCAATGGTGCGCGTCGTCAGCCCGGTCCGGCTCGTTCCTGCTCCCCGAACCAAGCCAGTGGTGCGCGTCGCCAGCCCGGTCCGGCCTGTTCCTGCTCCCGCGACCAAGCTTGTGGTGCGCGTCGTCAGCCGGTCCGGCCTGTTCCTGCTCCCGCACCAAGCCAGTGGTGCGGCGTTGTCAGCCCGGTCCGGCCTGTTCCTGCTCCCCGCACCAAGCCAGTGGTGCGCGTCGTCAGCCCGGTCCGGCCCGTTCCTGCTCCCCGCACCAAGCCAGTGGTGCGCGTCATCAGCCCAGTCCGGCCCGTTCCTGCTTCCCGCACCAAGTCAGTGGTGCGCGTCTTAAGCCCGGTCCGGCCCGTTCCTGCTCCCCGCACCAAGCCAGTGGTGCGCGTTGTCAGCCCGGTCCGGCCTGTGCCTGCTCCCTGCACCAAGCCAGTGGTGCACGTTGTCAGCCCGGTCCGGCCTGTTCCTGCTCCCCGCACCAAGCCAGTGGTGCGCGTCGTCAGCCCGGTCCGGCCCGTTCCTGCTCCCCGCACCAAGCCAGTAGTGCGCGTCGTCAGTCCAGCACGGTCCGTGCCTGTTCCACCGGTGCCTGGTCCGGCACCGGTCAGCTGCTCCACACCGGAGCCAGAGCAATCCGCTCCACCGGTGTCCAGTCCAGCTCCGGCCAGCGGGGCCAGTCCAGACCAGGGGCGCTACGGGGGGGTAGAGATAGAGGGGTGGTCACGCCCGGAGCCGGATCCGCCTCCGAGGCGGAATGCCCACCCGACCCCTACCCTCTTGTGTTGGTGTGGCGCGGTTGCAGTCCGCGCTCTGGGGACTCTTGAATTTTGAGCCAGGGTGTGGATTTTCCTTTGTTTAGTTTTCTAGGTTTGTGTTCTAGTTCGTGTATTTCTATGTTGGCCAGGGTGGTTCCCAATCAGAGACAGCTGTAGCTCGTTGTCTCTGATTGGGTACCATACTTAGGCAGCCTGTTTGGCACTGTTTATTGTGGGATCTTGTTCCGAAAGGTTTTGTGTTTAACCCAGGACTTCACGTATCGTTTGGTTTATTGTTTTGGTTCGTGTTGTGTACTTCTATAAAGAATGTACGCTTATCACGCTGCGCCTTGGTCTGCTTCATCTGTCAGCGTTCGTGACAATAAATTCATTAAAAATCCTACAATGTGATTTTCTGGATTTTTTTTTCTCAATTTGTCTGTCATAGTTGACGTGTACCTATGATGAAAATTACAGGCCTCTCTCATCTTTTTAAGTGGGAGAACTTGCACAATTGGTGGCTGACTAAATACTTTTTTCCCCACTGTATGTATGGTTCATTGGTACAGCTTGGATAGGTTGAGATATTGTCACATATTGGCAACAAGCATCAAACATGCTGTCACTGGAAAAGGTGTCCAATGAAATACTCTGTAAATAGCAATTTGCAGAGATGTGGTTGAAACCTCATCTTAGAGGTAGAAACTCTGCTACTCAAAATCTCTACGAGTCCCCCTTGCCTTGCCACTCTTATCTCAATCATTTTTTGACAGAGACCAACAGCGTAGCATTGGCATGAAGAAGTTCAGCCGTGAGCCAGTCAGGGTTTGGCAGTGGTGTCTCCAGAGGCCCAGTGAGAGCATTCATCAAACAGGATTATGTGAGTGGGCTGTCCGACAAGGCTTCTAAACAGAGAGAGTGTGAAGATGAAACCTTCAGGATCTGTTTGTCTCTTTGATGCGGTCCGCCTCCAGACAGACAGAGGAGAAGGCCTGCTCTTTGTCACACACTAAACCTCCACACTGTCAGCCTGAGCCTGTATGTGTTTCTCTCTCTCAGGATGTCTAGTTCTCTTCTCCCTCCTCTTCTCCTCAGCATCTTCTCCAACTGAAGGTGTACTTGACATTTCTGGCGTGTTGTCTAATAGGACACACAAAACAAATATTTTTTGTGCCGTGCCTCCAACCTCTTTCCTCTGCTTGAGCCAAGACACCCATTCAGTCTGAAATGCATGCAAAAGCAACACGGCTGCCTGGAGTTCAGGACAGCAAGCTCACTGGCAAGGTAACTCACCCTTAAATGGAAACAGGCTGTCCACTCCCTGGGACATAGTACAAGGACGCAAGGCCTTGCCGTTTCCTTTTCCGCCAAAACACCCAGCCCGGCACCAAGCGGAGGAAGGTGAAGGGGATCTAATGTCGCAGTCATGACCTAGCTGCACCCCTCTTCTCTCTCGCTCGCTCGCTCTCTCTCTCTCTCTCTCTCTTCTCTCTCTCTCTCTCTCTCTCTCTCTCTCTCTCTCTCTCTCTCTCTGTCTTTCTGTCTCTTTCTCTGTCTCCCTCTCTCTTTCTCTCTCTCTCTCTCTCTCTCTCTCTCTCTCTCTCTCTCTCTCTCTCTCTCTCTCTCTCTCTCTCTCTCTCTCTCTCTCTCTCTCTCTCTCTCTCTCTCTCTCTCTCTCTCTTAGTTTGGCACAGGAATAAGTGTTTATGCTGGCCACATGCTGGGCCTGTGACTTGTGCTGAAAACACTACATTCTGTTTAGAGAAAAACACACTTTTCTTGTCTCAGGAGAGCACATTTGTTTGGAGAGGATAGTCTCGTGTCTAAACAAACCTGACAGAGAAACAGCATCCACTTCAGTAAATAGTCGCTCATCGCTTCTTCACTTTGTTAAATTTAGCAGGTGATAGTATACATCATCTCCTGCTTTTGGGGTAGAGAGATGCTCTGACATTAGTTTAGGTATGAGAGCTTTCTTTGCTTATGGAAATAAAAATGGATTATGGAAAATGTTTTCGTTGACCAAACATGATTGCGTAGTCCTTTAAATCAATAGAACTAAGCAATAAAGCCCTTTTGTGGGGAAAAACACATTCTGATTGGCTGGGCCTGGCTCCCCAGTGGGTGGGCCTGGCTGCCAAGTGGGTGGGCCTATGCCCTCCCAGGCCCACCAATGGCTGCACCCCTGCCCAGTCATGTGAAATCCATAGATTAGGGCCTAATGAATTCATTTCAATTGACTGATTTCCTTATATGAACTATAACTCAGTAATATCTTCTAAATTGTTGTCAGTATAACTGAAAATACACTGGAAACTTTTTTGCATGCGCCATGGCTTACAAATGAAATTCGAAGGAACCCATCAGGCGTATGAATGAAATTCGAAGGAACCCATCAATTTCACATGAGTTGCAGTTCACTGATTGTGAATTTTGCCTCAAAACATTAACCTCTTCTAGATATTACCCTTTAGGGAAAGACAGTAGTAAGGGACTTCTGATCAGGATCAGCAACCAAGGGGCTAATAGTGAAGCAAATTCTTCGTATTCCCACTATCAAACTGAACTGGCCTTTTCCAAGATGCAGAGGGGTTTACTACATCTGGTTGGGAGAGAAAACCCAGAATGATCAGCTTTTTTCTGGGGCCAAGTCTGTGATCACTCGAGTGGAACATTAGAGCAACACATTAGGGTCAGAAATCGAGTTTTATGGTTCAGTAATTGTCACTTGTTCCATTGAGTGCAACAGAGTTCAGATCTATTTCTCGTAACTCTGATTCATGCTCTTGGCTCTCTGTACAGGAGTCAGAGGGATCCCTCTTTGATAATCCTTTTCCATACATCAGACCAGACCCTTTGGAACACAGGACTGGAAGCCTTCAAATCATTATGTTCTCTGCTCCATTGTTGTATAGCAGAGGAAATGAAGGCATGTGTCATACTCAGAGACTGGTCATACATATACATGAACTGTGTATGTGTGGAAAGTTCATGCAATACAGATATTACTGATATGTGTGCTTTTGCTTCATCCATCACAGTTGGGATGGAGAGTTGGGTCAACAGAAGCTACATATCTCCTCTCTGCATGTCAAACAATGATTCTTCTCATGGCAGTATAGAGTACATCATGCAGATTTGTGAAATTGTTTTACAGCACAGAGCTCATGTCTTTTCTGACTGGAAATGAATAGAAAACGAATGGAATAGACAGTGTTACGATGCTGCGTAATAATGCTGTTCAAAATACATGAACTCAGTAGGGGGCTTAATGTGGCCTGTTTGCTTCTCCTCAGCTTTATACTTTCACTATAAAGGGCTAGATTCCACCATAGTACAGATCATCAGTCTCTGTTGCCCTCTAAACCAAAGGCTACGCTAAAAAACAAGTTAATAACTACTTGCTCCATTTATGTTTCTATGTAATATAAATGTAATGAGTCCTCTCCACATGCACTCGTGAACATGATCTCTGATTATTAGATGTGTTTCCAAATCAATGTAACCGTTTGAAAGCCTTTGATGGGAGTATCCAAATGAAATCCAATTGGAACTGGTAACACACTGCTGAGACATATTGTTCCAGTGGAGATTTCCACACATTTTTCTGTTTCTGCCCTTTTCCTGTTTTTCTTCACACCCCACTGGTGGTAAATCTAATGTGTGGGATATAACAGATGTACAGTACTCGTCACAACCCTGTTGCAGGAGAACTTTCCTGCAATGCAGGACATTTAAAACTTGTAGTGTATTTGAGGTTTAAAAAGGCTTCTGAAGTTTGTAATTTACACTTTGAAATTTCAGATGAGATTTTCCCTTACGAAAAATGTATTAACCCCTATAAAAATGTCCATTAATAATAATCTACATAATAATTCAAATTTCCTGTTGCTGCAGGATTATTTTCCTGCTGTAGCAAACTGCCGCAATTTTAGATCCTACACCTGTCCTGTACATGTACTATGTGGGATAATGATACATGCTATGTCCCCTGTAGGGATGGCAGCCAATTACATTTACATTTACGTCATTTAGCAGACGCTCTTATCCAGAGCGACTTACACCAATCCGCTCAGATGTTCCCATTGACAAGATGTTCAGAACGCCACCCTGCATGATTCCTATTCTGGGAAAGCCCTGATTGTGATAATTTGCTCAGTTGTGTCCTCCACACCTTTTTCCTCCAGGTCTTCTCCGCATCCTGTTTTAATTGCTGTCTGGGGCTCATCCACACGGGACACCATATTTTATTTATAGGCTGGGCTTCTTCCTGGCTGTGATGGGAATCAATGAGGTAGTTGTGCCCCATGGTAAGCTGCAATCTAATAAACTCCTATTGAGACATCATACAGTATCAGTGTTCCAGTTAGCTGCTGCTCTCATGAGTCCATGTCTCATTACCTCAACATGCATAATTGATAGTGTCGTATTTAGCAGCTCCATTTTGCTGAATGCTGCATTTCAGTGCTTATGAAAATCGCCTGTGAGCAAATTTTAATTAGGACTGACTATGTTGTTGGATGTAAGCACAGACATCAGTTCAACATCTAGTTTTGATTTACGTTTGGTTGAGTTGTCAACCATTGTGAATTCAATGTGAAATCAACAAAACATGTCACTGTGTCATTGGATTTAGGTTAAAAGTTAGGTGAAAAAAATATGAAATGCCCTTACGTTGATGACTTTTTGCAACTCCAATTAGTTTTCCACGTTAATTCAACGTCATCGCATATATTTTTGGGTTTAAATTATTCAACCAGTTTTTTCCCAGTGGGTAGGCTCATCTCTAAACAATATTTCTGTGGTCACTCACAGTTCGGCATGATTCAATTGGGACTGTTCTAGTAGTGATGGTCTCTCTCATCACAGTCCATTAAAACAATATGAACATAAACAACAGGATTATCATGTGCTTATTTTCTACTCTTTGACTGAAAAAGCATGTGGGTTTATTTATGATAGATTTAATGATTCTACTAAATTCTCAGCCGAACTCGTCTTTCCCTTTCTAGTCACCTCTGACCCTCTGTCACGCCCTGGCTCTGGGGACTCTTAAATGTTGAGCCAGGGTGTGTATATTTCGTGTTGTGTTTATTTCTATGTTTAGTTTCTAGATCGTTTAGATCTATGTTGGCCAGGGTGGTTCCCAATCAGAGGCAGCTGTAGCTCGTTGTCTCTGATTGGGGACCATACTTAGGCAGCCTTTTGGCACCAGTCAGTGGTGGGATCTTGTTCCGTGTGAGGTATGTTATTTGTCTACCTTGGACTTCACGTTTCGTTTGTTGTTTTGTCGTTGGTCCGTCTCGTCCGTAAACGATCGTGACACCCTCATATTGCTTCACCACAAAGTTATTCTCATGTGCCTGATTTATTTAATTCCTCTGCCTCGTTACATTAAAATGGAGTCAACAAGGCCCAAACAGGTTGCTTAAGATATTGAGCGAAACGTATTCCATGGATTCTCTTTTTTTTTTTACTGAGCCAAATGAGAAGAGTTGTCAGACATCCGTCATAAAAACATTCTGACTACTATTACGTCATATGTCGAGGTGTTTCCTGCTCTCACTGACTGACTTAGTCATACATTTTATTTCATGTTGGATTAATGTAATTTGTTTGATTGACAGATCATGCCCTGTCTTCATCTAGTTACAATGTGATACATTTTTGGGTGTTTAATCCAATTATTGAGAAACTGCAGTAACTGCAGTTCCCCCCCATCTACTGCAGAGGATAGTGAGGCCATTGAGGCAGCTGGCAGTCAAATGCAACTAAATAGAGGGAACTAAGAGAAGCATTTAGTTTAAAGTAATGATTCAATATGAAAAAGAATAAAAAATAAATGCATAACTTCAAAATCAAACCAGGAATGGCTCAGTATGCAAAGTTTTGCCATGTACTGTATCCTTGGATGAACCCAAATCTTTCCCTCAGGAAGGAATAAAAGCGAGACTGTATGGAACTTCTGGTAAAAATAGATTACGTAAATCTTATAATTCCCTAATGGACTACTGCTACATCACAGTGACACATAGCGGGTGCCTTGGTTGAGACTTTAAACAGGACTGCACAGTTTTAAACACAAAGCGTAAAACTAAAACCAGTACAGGAGGTGATAAAATCTCAAAGTACAACACTTCCTAAGAGTGCTGTATTTTGGGGTGTTTACTCTATGTTAACACAGAAACATTCCGCACAGATATGTAACACCCAGTCCCTACAGCCTACTCTGTTACCGTAGCAGAGTCTATTCAGAGAATTTGCGTAGCCATTATTCCATCATTTATAGATACTGTAGGTATCTTGATGCATAGTTAAATATAAACTCCCACATTGAAATAGAGGAATGCCAAAAACGAACTCAGTGATTCTGAAGTAAGAAGGAATGTGAAAAGTGAATCGCTGCCATCCATTCACCCAGAGATTGAAGATAATGTTTTGTGCATAAGTCCTTTAGCCTGGTCTATTGGCTAACTGCTGACAGACAGTTGTAATTTAGGTGCAGTCAATGGCAGTCGATGGATCTGAGGAGAGGAATATTGATTGTACGTGAGAGACAGGGAACAATGTGTGTGGACAGAATAGCCAGCAGAACTTTTAAAGACCATTAAATCAAACCCCTGTGACTAGTCCTATTTAGATTTTCTGTCACACTGTGAACATTTTTCTGTTGAGTATTTATATCCTCTTAATTTTGTCATAGTTTTCACATGCTTCCTCTTGAATCTTCAGTTACAAAATGACACAGATGTTGGTCAATGCGTGGTTGTTGATGAATGAAGTCCATATAAGGTTGCGCCAGAAAAGTATGATTCTAAATGTCTCTGTTCGTCAGTCCTCCCCCGACTCAGAACACTGTGTGGGATGCAGTGTTAGCCTTCTGCTCTCTTTTTTCTTTCTTTATGTGCCGTTGCACAGAAGTCTGCCTGAATGACACTACCCAGCTGTGTGGATTAGTAGGGTGTCTCTGACCGCTGCCTGACCACAAAAGGACGAGGAACACATAGTCAATGAGAGAGGCTGATCACTACAGATTTAGAGCCATATTTTAGTGTTATCAGTGGTCTGTTTTGGTCTATACTCATATCAGGACTGGGTCCAAAGATATGGATATACTGTATGTAATGACTCCCATGGAGGATGGTAAGAACAGTGTGGGTTCCCCAGTAAGAGACCTTCACTGATGTAAATCATGTACTGTAGAGGATGTCTCCAGAATACCGTATCTCCTCATTCCTTATTCCCCATGCCTCCTCTCACTTGAGACTTATCTCCATCCATGACTAACGCACACACACACACACACACACACACACACACACACACACACGCACGCACACACGCACACACGCACAGGAGCATTGGTGGTCACTATGAACCCATCAATCTCCAGAAAGGCTAGAATGATGCATTGCACCACAAAATACAGATGGCGTCCAAACCTGCCTAATGTTGCCCATCTTTATGTCAGACTTTGTAGACACTATGTACTGTATAGATATTGTGTATTATTTCCCTCCTCCGTGCAGACATTAATCTATATATTTGCTTGCCCACTTACATTTTTTTTTAATTTTTTGTTTCTTTTAGAAGGTCTATCTATTTCAAAGCTATCGTTCAATAGGTTTCAGTGCTACTGTATGCCTGAGGTAACAGACTAGAGATTCATTATTGGCCGTTTTCACTGTGACCCAGTGGTAGCTTCTTAACTCCAGATGAGCACATTATGTACTGAAGAATTTGGTGTGTCTGCTATCATGCAATACTGAGTGAAAAGCTTTACGATTCCATGTTATTTACAAGGGACTTGGACATCCAATCGTTGAGCTCCTGAACAGACAGATGGAAGCCCACCGCTCATAAATCCAAAAGTATTGAAAACATGAAGTAATTGGGAAATATTGCTTTTAACATGTCATCCTCAATAGAAGAGTCTTTTCAAATGGAAAATTCTAGTAAAGACGTTTGATTTAAAGTAATACAAAGGGCTTCTTGCGCTTCATAAATGTTTTTTGGACTTCAATATCAATGCTGTAAATGTCAAAAATGATTTCTTTATTTGGAGTTGAGATTTCAGATTTATATGACATAAGAGTTGGTAGGGTGACTTTTAAACAGGTTAGAGCAAAACTTTCTTAGTGGTTTCTTTGAAGTTGTAACCTTCACTCCCAGCCATATCCTCCATAACCTCCACTTCTACACAGAATCCCCATTCCAGGATCAGCTGGTGCACCATTCAGAACGTGCCCAGCTTTAACGTGCACAGCCCTGAGGCTGAAAACGACAATTTTCTGTACTTAAAATGTCAACAACTGATACATTCACATTATAGTAACTAAGCTAAACCATTTACCATCATGTTTCGTTGTACCAGAAAGTGCTCCCCGTTAAAAACCTTACTCTCTTTGTTCTTTGTTCTCTTTACTAAAAATAAGTACTAAAACATTTCCATTTAGTATTTAGCCTTTATCCAGTGCCAGTCGTAGGCGCAGCTAGAGCTGTTGAGTGAAGTGTAGCCTAATCCACAGATCCACCCTGCTCTGTTTATCTTTATCTCTAAACAAGGCTCCCATGATCAGCGATGTTATTGCTTCTGACTTATCACATTACCTGGGTGAGAGGAAAACAATGGAATGAGGAGGTAAAGTAGGCAGTTATGTGTATACTGTACAGTGCCTTGCAAAAGTATTCATCCCCCTTGGCGTTTTTCCCTATTTTGTTACATTACAACCTGTAATTTAAATGGATTTTTATTTGGATTTCATGTAATGGACATACACAAAATAGTCCAAATTGGTGAAGTGAAATTAAAATAACAACTTGTTTCAAAATATTCTAAAAACTAAATAACAGAAAGTGGTGCTATGAATACCTTAAATAAGATCTGGTGCAACCAATTACCCTCAGAAGTCACATAATTAGTTAAATAAATTCCACCTGTGTGTAATCTAAGTGTCACATGATCTCAGTATATATACACCTGTTCTGAAAGGCCCCAGAGTCTGCAACACCACTAAGCAAGGGGCACCACCAAGCTAGCGGCACCATGAAGACCAAGGAGCTCTCCAAACAGGTCAGGGACAAAGTTGTGGAGAAGAACAGATCAGGATTGGGTTATAAAAAAATATCCAAAACTTTGAACATCCCACGGAGCACCATTAAATCCACTACTAAAAAATGGAAAGAATATGGCACCACAACAAACCTGCCAAGAGAGGGCCGCCCACCAAAACTCACGGACTAGGCAAGGAGGGCATTAATCAGAGAGGCAACAAAGAGACCAAAGATAACCCTGAAGGAGCTGCAAAGCTCCACAGCGGAGATTGGAGTATCTGTCCATAGGACCACTTTAAGCCGTACACTCCACAGAGCTGGGCTTTACGGAAGAGTGGCCAGAAAAAAGCCATTGCTTAAAGAAAAAAATAAGCAAACACGTTTGGTGTTTGCCAAAAGGCATGTGGGAGACTCCCCAAACATATGGAAGAAGGTACTCTGGTCAGATGAGACTAAAATTGAGCTTTTTGCCCATCAAGGAAAACACTATGTCTGGCGCAAACCCAACACCTCTCATCACCCCGAGAACACCATCCCCACAGTGAAGCATGGTGGTGGCAGCATCATGCTGTGGGGATGTTTTTCATTGTCAGGGACTGGGAAACTGGTCAGAATTGAAGGAATGATGGATGGCGCTAAATACAGGGAAATTCTTGAGGGACACCTGTTTCAGTCTTCCAGAGATTTGAGACTGGGACGGAGGTTCACCTTCCAGCAGGACAATGACCCTAAGCATACTGCTAAAGCAACACTCAAGTGGTTTAAGGAGAAACATTTAAATGTCTTGGAATGGCCTAGTCAAAGCCCAGACCTCAATCCAATTGAGAATCTGTGGTATGACTTAAAGATTGCTGTACACCAGCGGAACCCATCCAACTTGAAGGAGCTGGAGCAGTTTTGCCTTGAAGAATGGGCAAAAATCCCAGTGGCTAGATGTGCCAAGCTTATAGAGACATACCCCAAGAGACTTGCAGCTGTAATTGCTGCAAAAGGTGGCTCTACAAAGTATTGACTTTGGGGGGTGAATAGTTATGCACGCTCAAGTTTTCTGTTTTTTTGTCTTATTTCTTGTTTGTTTCACAAAAAAAATTATTTTGCATCTTCAAAGTGGTAGGCATGTTGTGTAAATCAAATGATACAAACCCCCCAAAACTCCATCTTCATTCCAGGTTGTAAGGCAACAAAATAGGAAAAATGCCAAGGGGGGTGAATAATTTCGCAAGCCACTGTTTCTTAAGTGCATATTGTCTTCATATGACTATTGTTTCGCACTCTTATCCGTTTCCCATAAGGCCTTAGGCCTACTAATGGGGTCACTGGGTTATGCAGGGTGAAGTCACATGTTGATTCATAAAGCTATGCAGGTGGGAGAGATAATATGCCATTTAGCAGACAAGAATCACAACAGTTGAATGGTCAATGGTTTGCACGTCTTTTCAACATAATCTTTGATACAGTTTTTTCCATGATTGGTTTGAACCAAGTGTTTCAGAGGAAGTGCATGTGACACTGTTTAAAACTGTGTGACACTAACCAGAACTCAGCAATATGCACATTTTATTTTGTGACCTAAATCAAAACAATTTGTTTTTGATAACAGATCTAATGGACTGACACCTGTGCTCTACTGTGAGTGTGCCTGTTTGTTGAAATCAGGGGATCTGGAAGGACAGATGTGGGTCTGGTCCAGAAGCTTAGAGAACAGTTGGTCTGGCCAAAGGGAATGGGCTGCAGAACAGAGCACAAATAAAATGATTCCATCACTCAGACTTTTGGCTGAAAAAAAGGAGCTAATTCCTGCAGGAAATAGTTTGGTATTTGACTTTGTTTAGTTTAGTTGATGTCATATGATGGATGAAATCTTTGGGGTCCACTTCCTCAACAGTGTCTTCCAGTAGTTACAGTAAATGATGTTTGTGTGATTTAAGGATTCATTAAGAAGTGTACTCTTTCATCAGGTTGCACTCCTATTATTGCCCTGCAAACAACAATTGTTGTTAGGACGTCCCCGGAAGCTCACGAAATGGTCACCTAAAGTCGTCAGGACCTTGTTTCATGGTCCTTTGGAGGTTTTGTCTAGTTCCCGGTTAGTTCCCAGGACGATTTTAGGATGATCTCGGGACATTGTGTTATGGTCCTGTGGAGGTTTTGTCTAGTTCCCAGTTTGTTCCGGGGACGTCCCCAAGGATAATTTTAGAACGTTCTCAGGACGTTGGGTCATGGTGACATGGAGGTGTTCTACCTAGGGCACACGCGCACTAGTTTCATTACACATCACCCCTTGTTACTGTTGCCAAGCCCATGCTGGTGAACCACTGATCCATTCACATCTCTTTGCCTGTTGGCAATGTTAGGGACATCCCCCCACACACACAAACTGTGCATTTAACATACATATTTGACACACGATTACATTGAAAATGATTATTTATACAGTAATTATTATTTAACATGTCGGATTTGAACTCACAACTTCTTGGATCACGGCATTCCGATCTTCCTGCTCCGCCACCGTCTGTTTCAATGACTGATTTCACCTGTGTTACTACACTTTGCACTTCAAAGTAAAGCTGTTAAAAATACACTCAAGAAAACCTATTACATTTATCATAGTGATTCAGGAGTAACATTAAAACAAAATCATATGCCCCACCAACATTAAACAACTATACAGAAAACTCTCAAATTGCTGACATAAGTAAATTCAATAAATGATGAGAGAATAGTCAGATTAACTGATAACTAAAATAGCAGTGCAGATAGCACTCTTTTGCTAAGTGCAGAGATGTATTATAGGTAATGAATATGTAGGGGACTTCTGGGAATACTACAGACTTTGTGGTGCTTTGTGGGTCATATTAAAAAGTCAGTACTAAGTGATCATGTCAAATGTAATTATTTAGTGTCACGATCGTCGTTAAGAGAGGAGGACCAAGGCGCAGCGTTGAATGCGAACATATTTATTTAGATAATGATCACACGAACAAAAACGAAAACGTGACGTCCCTGGTTACATACACAAACCAACACGGAACAAGAAACCACAATGAATGAATGCCTAACGGCTACCTAAGTATGACTCCCAATCAGAGACAACGAGCTACAGCCGTCTCTGATTGGGAGCCACCCTGGCCAACATAGATATACAACAACTAGAACCAACACACATGAAAACTCACACCCTGGCTCAACATACTAGAGTCCCCAGAGCCAGGGCGTGACAGTACCCCCCCCCTAAAGGCGCGGACTCCGACCACGCCAACCAAATACCACAGGGGAGGGACCGGGTGGGCACTCCGCCTTGGCGGCGGATCCGGCTCCGGGCATGTTCCCCACTCGCTCTCTAACCCCCCAAGGTACCCCTGGTCCGGTCTGGCCCTGCTGCCCGGAGCTGGACTGCACACTGGTGGAGCGGATTGCTCTAGCTCCGGCGTGAAGCAGCTGACCCGTGCTGAACCAGGCACCAGTGGAACAGGTACGGGCTGTGCCGGACTGACGACGCACACCACTGGCTTGGTGCGGGGAGCAGGAGCGGGCCGAACCGGGCTGACGAAACGCACCACTGACTTGGTGCGGGGAGCAGGAACGGGCCGAGCCGGGCTGTGACGGGCGCACCACTGACTTGGTGCGGGAGCAGGAACGGGCCGAGCCGGGCTGACGAAGCGCACCACTGACTTGGTGCGGGGAACAGGAACGGGCCGAGCCGGCTGACGTGAGCGCACCACTGACTTGGTGCGGGGAGCAGGAACGGGCCGAGCCGAGAGCTGACGAGCGCACCACTGACTTGGTGCGGGAGCAGGAACGGGCCGGACCGTACTGGGGACACACACCACTGGTCCTACGCAGGGATCTGGAATGGGCCGGACCGGACTGGTAACACACCCCAGTACCTCTCGCCGTGCCTCTACACCTTCCATCCCCTCTTCGACCAGTGGCCCCCGTAACCTGGCGGCCTCCTCTGCCAACCCGCTGGGCCGCTCTGCCGCGGTCTCCTGCTGGCCCGTCGTCCACGGCGTTAGCCCCCCCCTAAAAATTTTCTGGCCGTCTCTCCTACCCGTGGACCAGGTCTCCATGTCCCTCGCCAGCCTTTCGCCCCTTCTGCTTCCATGTCAAGCCCTTCTCTTCCTCACCCGGCTTGACCCAGTCGAGGAGGCGAAGGAGATCTGCTAGAGATCTCCTGGCGATGGCTCCTGGACACGCTGCTTGGTCCAGTCTTGGTGGTTTCTTCTGTCACGATCGTCGTTAAGAGAGGAGGACCAAGGCGCAGCGTTGAATGCGAACAAATTTATTTAGATAATGATCACACGAACAAAAACGAAAACGTGACGTCCCTGTTACATACACAAACCAACACGGAACAAGAAACCACAATGAATGAATGCCTAACGGCTACCTAAGTATGACTCCCAATCAGAGACAACGAGCTACAGCCGTCTCTGATTGGGAGCCACCCTGGCCAACATAGATATACAACAACTAGAACCAACACACATGAAAACTCACACCCTGGCTCAACATACTAGAGTCCCCAGAGCCAGGGCGTGACATTTAGTCATTGATTAAAGCTTTTTCACACTATTTTAGCCGAACAGTATACCACTTACCTTAAAACCCCCCATACTATTTCCTTACTTTATTTATAACGGTTTGGGACACCTGGGACCATCACGTGACGTCCTGAAGACTAGTAAAATGAAAGCCCTGAGAACATCATAAAAAGGTCCTGACATGGTCCTCAATGATGTCCTGGTAACTTACAGGGAACTAAACAAATATTCCCCAGAGAAAATGGATCATCATGTGACGTCCCCTTGACCATAATGAAATGTCCCATGGATAACATCCTATCAGACCCAAATAGGAACCTTTTCGTAACGTTCCTTAATGGACATCAAAATACCTTATTATAACGTTATACTGCAACCAAACGGGGACCTGCACTGAATGTCGTCTTATGGTCCAGAGGTTAATGTCATGTTTTAATGTTCCTAGAACGTTCTCAGAACGTCAGTGAGATGACGTCTCCCCGAAACCCTTAAAGGGACATAATGTGAACGGTGCCTAATTGTTGATGGGTCCTCTCTGGTCACAAGACAGACTGAAGTCTAGAGACACAGGGTGAATAACTATAAACACTTAAGCCAAGAGCCTGTCAAAGAAACCAATGTCAACCTTTTCAACTCTCCTCTCAAGTTGTTGGCCGGCTTGCCCATCATCTCATAGGTACAGTATTTATTCTAGTGCCGCTTTGTTTCGAATGCTGTGCATGGGCCTATCCTTCCAATAATGCACCTGCAGCAATGCTGACAACAGAGCATCATGATGACATGCCCTATGATGATGTTGCAGATTAAAGCATGAGTTACCTCACCCAGGTGGTACAGGGCAAATGAGCTCATCATCATACTCTGATCGTCTCTCAGCCGTTAGATGATTTACTGCATCAGCGCTAAATGCCAAGGCATCTGGAGGCATGGCCAGTTCCCCATAGGAAAAACAGGCTCACACCATGACGTGTTCCTCAGACCTAGTTAAAAGAGCGGTTCAAAGTGCAAGGCTGTGAGCCCCACCAGTATTTTTGCAAAAAAAGAACTCAGACACGCATTCCAATAGGAGACATGTGTCAGATGTTCTCTGTAGGCTAAGGTTTTTGGATGGGACTGATGGTCAAGAAGCTTCTAGAGTCATTAATGTTTTACAAGGGTTATGTCAGTGGAGTAACTTTCATAGAGAGCTTTATGGATATTTAGAAAGTGCCTTAAGAGAGATCCTATCATGGTTGGCAACACACCAAGGAACTGGGACTGATACATCCGCTGAGCAGTTGTCTGTCAGACTATGTTTCCCCAAATGACCTGCTCACACATTATGCTCAATGCTAATGACGTTGATAAGTTATGTGTTTTCAGTTTGAGGTGTTTGATTGCCGAGGGGTGAAAATCTTTGGAAGTGGTATTGACATCTGCAGTCACTCAGTTAGATAAGCCCCTTGAACGTAAATAGTCTCTCACTCTGAAGCCTAAGCGTATTTAAGAGATGGGCACCCGATGCAGAACAGGGTTCAGTATGATGGCCTTCACTACTGTAGCCAAGCCATATTTGATTGGTGGCATCATCTCTCAAGGCGTTTCTGAATGGACCCAGTAGTTGATTACACCTCTGATTACACACACTTTTACACCTGCTGTGCTACAGTCCTCCAGCTCTAGGTATCACAGAGAGATTTTGGAGGGTGTCAGAACATTATGATTGATCAATCAAGCCTCGGCTGCTGTTGACAGCCTTGTTTACAGCAGATTCCCAGGGACGGTGACTCAATCAGAGGAACTGCTGTTTGTTTGGGCTGGTTGGCTCTTCACAGGCGTCCCATAGCCTGCAAACTCCAGCCAGCAGAACTTATTTCCCCCCTGCTCTTGTTTTGATACAAATCAAATCAAATCAAATTTTATTGGTCACATGCGCCGAATACAACAGGTGCAGACATTACAGTAAAATGCTTACTTACAGCCCTTAACCAATAGTGCATTTATTTTAAACAAAAAAGTAAGAATAAAACAACAACAAAAAAGTGTTGAGAAAAAAAGAGCAGAAGTAAAATAAAGTGACAGTAGGGAGGCTATATATACAGTAAAATAAAGTGACAGTAGGGAGGCTATATATACAGGGGGGGTACCGTTGCATAGTCAATGTGCGGGGGCACCCGGCTAGTTGAGGTAGTTGAGGTAATATGTACATGTGGGTAGAGTTAAAGTGACTATGCATAAATACTTAACAGAGTAGCAGCAGCGTAAAAAGGATGGGGTGGGGGGCAGTGCAAATAGTCCGGGTAGCCATGATTAGCTGTTCAGGAGTCTTATGGCTTGGGGGTAGAAGCTGTTGAGAAGTCTTTTGGACCTAGACTTGGCACTCCGGTACCGCTTGCCGTGCGGTAGCAGAGAGAACAGTCTATGACTAGGGTGGCTGGAGTCTTTGACAATTTTGAGGGCCTTCCTCTGACACCGCCTGGTATAGAGGTCCTGGATGGCAGGGAGCTTTGCCCCAGTGATGTACTGGGCCGTACGCACTACCCTCTGTAGTGCCTTGCGGTCAGAGGCCAAGCAGTTGCCATACCAGGCGGTGATGCAACCAGTCAGGATGCTCTCGATGGTGCAGCTGTAGAATTTTTTGAGGATCTGAGGACCCATGCCAAATCTTTTAGTCTCCTGAGGGGGAATAGGCTTTGTCGTGCCCTCTTCACGACTGTCTTGGTGTGTTTGGACCATGATAGTTCGTTGGTGATGTGGACACCAAGGAACTTGAAGCTCTCAACCTGTTCCACTACAGCCCCGTCGATGAGAATGGGGGGCGTGCTCAGTCCTCTTTTTTTTCCTGTAGTCCACAATCATCTCCTTTGTCTTGGTCACGTTGAGGGAGAGGTTGTTGTCCTGGCACCACACGGCCAGATCTCTGACCTCCTCCCTATAGGCTGTCTCATCGTTGTCGGGTGATCAGGCCTACCACTGTTGTGTCGTCGGCAAACTTAATGATGGTGTTGGAGTCGTGCCTGGCCATGCAGTCATGGGTGAACAGAGAGTACAGGAGGGGACTGAGCACGCACCCCTGAGGGGCCCCCGTGTTGAGGATCAGTGTGGCAGATGTGTTGTTACCTACCCTTACCACCTGGGGGCGGCCCGTCAGGAAGTCCAGGATCCAGTTGCAGAGGGAGGTGTTTAGTCCCAGGATCCTTAGCTTAGTGATGAGCTTAGAGGGCACTATGGTGTTGAATGCTGAGCTGTAGTCAATGAATAGCATTCTCACGTAGGTGTTCCTCTTGTCCAGGTGGGAAAGGGCAGTGTGGAGTGCGATAGAGATTGCATCATCTGGAATAAACAAAGATTTAGCTTGCGTCCCTTGATACACAAACCCATGCAAATAGGATGTCCTGGAAGCTCCCAAATTGTCCCATGTTTGCAGCGCAGGATGAGTTGTTTAATAATAATAATATGCCATTTAGCAGACGCTTTTATCCAAAGGGACTTACAGTCATGTGTGCATACAATTTTACGTATGGGTGGTCCCGGGGATCGAACCTACTACCCTGGCGTTACAAGCGCCATGCTCTACCAATTGAGCTACAGAGGACCACGGGACGGCCCCTTGACCTCGGGGGTCGAGAAGAAATGCCACTGCTAGATCAAATGAAAGATTATATTATATAGAAATGGAGAGTGACTGTTAATCAGACTTAGTGACATTACAAGGAAGGGGAACTGTACCCTTCCCTTGATTGTTTAGATGTGCTTTTGTTGTGCATTGTTCAAGCACTGAGGTTGAGCCAGATATTGAAGAGGCCAAAAATAGCCTATACGGATGGGGGGTAACTGCACTTATCAAGCCAGGAAAACCTCACTGATTACCTCAACTATAGCTGAACCTTGAAGTCATAGAATTGTCTCTGACCAATTTCATAGTACACACAATTCAAATCAAATCAAATCAAACCTAATTGTATTTGTCACATGCGCCGAATACAACAGGTGTAGACCTTACAGTGAAACGCTTACTTACAAGCCCTTAACCAACAATGCAGTTTTAAGAAAGAATACCCCCAAAAAATCACACAAAAAAATACAATATAAAATAATACGAAATAAAATAAACAAATAATTAAAGAGCAGCAGTAAAAATAACAATAGCGAGGCTATATACTGAGTCAGTGTGCGGGGGCACCGGTTAGTCGAGGTAATTGAGGTAATATGTACATGTAGGTAGAGTTATTAAAGTGACTATGCATAGTCCGTGTAGCTCAGTTGGTAGAGCATGGCATTTGCAACGCCAGGGTTGTGGGTTTGATTCCCAGGGGGGGCCAGTATAAAAATAAATGTATGCACTAACTGTAAGTCACTCTGGATAAGAGCGTCTGCTAAATGACTTAAATGTAAATAATAAACAGAGAGTAGCAGTGTAAAAGAGGGGGCGGGGCGCAAATAGTCTGGGTAGCCATTTGATTAGATGTTCAGGAATCTTATGGCTTGGTGGTAGAAGCTGTTTAGAAGCCTCTTGGACCTAGACTTGGTGTTCCGGTGCCGTGCGGTAGCAGAGAGAACAGTCTATGACTAGGGTGGCTGGAGTCTTTGACAATTTTTAGGGCCTTCCTCTGACACCGCCTGGTATAGAGGTCCTGGATGGCAGGAAGCTTGGCCCCAGTGATGTACTGGGCCGTACGCACTACCCTCTGTAGTGCCTTGCGGTCAGAGGCCGAGCAGTTGCCATACCAGGCAGTGATGCAACCAGTCAGGATGCTCTCGATGGTGCAGCTGTAGAACCTTTTGAGGATCTCCGGACCCATGCCAAATCATTTCAGTCTCCTTAGGGGGAATAGGTTTTGTCGTGCCCTCTTCACAACTGTCTTGGTGTGCTTGGACCATGTTATTTTGTTGGTGATGTGGACACAAAGGAACTTGAAGCTCTCAACCTGCTCCACTACAGCCTTGTCGATGAGAATGGGGGCGTGCTCGGTCCTCTTCTTTTTCCTGTAGTCCACAATCATCTCCTTTGTCTTGATCACGTTGAGGGAGAGGTTGTTGTCCTGGCACCACATGGCCAGGTCTCTGACCTTCTCCCTATAGGCTGTCTCGTCGTTGTCGGTGATCAGGCCTACCACTGTTGTGTCATCGGCAACTTAATGATGGTGTTGCAGTCGTGCCTGGCCATGCAGTCATGAGTGAACAGGGAGTACAGGAGGGGACTGAGCACGCACCTCTGAGGGGCCCCCGTGTTGAGGATCAGTGTGGCGGATGTGTTGTTCCCTACCCTTACCACCTGGGGGGCGGCCCGTATTTAGTCCCAGGTGTAGTAGCTCAGTGATGAGCTTTGAGGGCACTATGGTGTTGAACGCTGAGCTGTAGTCAATTAATAGCATTCTGACATAGGTGTTCCTTTTGTCCAGGTGTGAAAGAGCAGTGTGGAGCGCAATAGAGATTGCATCATCTGTGGATCTGTTGGAGCGGTATGCAAATTGGAGTGGGTCTAGGGTTTCTGGGATAATGGTGTTGATGTGAGCCATGACCAGCCTTTCAAAGCACTTCATGGCTACAGACGTGAGTGCTACAGGTCGGTAGTCATTTAGGCAGGTTACCTTAGTGTTCTTGCACAGGGACTATGGTGGTCTGCAACATGTTTGTATTACAGACTCAGTCAGGGACATGTTGAAAATGTCAGTGAAGACACTTGACAGTTGGTCAGCGCATGCTTGGAGTACATGTCCTGGTAATCCGTCTGGCCCTGCAGCCTTGTGAATGTTGACCTGTTTAAAGGTCTTATTCACATCGGCTTCGGAGAGTGTGATCACACAGTCGTCCGGAACAGCTGATGCTCTCATGCATGTTTCAGTGTTACTTGCCTCGAAGCGAGCATAGAAGTAATTTAGCTCGTCTGGTAGGCTCGTGTCACTGGGCAGCTCGCGGCTGTGCTTCCCTTTGCAGTCTGTAATAGTTTGCAAGCCCTGCCACATCCGACGAGCGTCAGAGCCGGTGTAGTATGATTCATTTACATTTTTGTCATTTAGCAGACGCTCTTATCCAGAGCGACTTACAGGAGCAATTAGGGTTAAGTGCCTTGCTCAAGGGCACATCGACAGATTTTTCACCTAGTCGGCTCGGGGATTAGAACCAGCGACCTTTCGGTTACTGGCACAACGCTCTTAACCACTAAGCTACCTGCCGCCCCTCGATCTTAGTCCTGTATTGACGCTTTGCCTGTTTGATGGTTCGTCGGAGGGCATAGCGGGATTTCTTATAAGCTTCCTGCTTCCACACATATGCTAATATTATGTCTTAGGCATATATGACAACTTATTTGGTTACATGATGACTTATGTGTGGACTAAAAGCAGGAATGAATAACCATGAAGATGTATCATTGATTAATTGATGTATCATTGAACACATAATTTAGAAATGCTATAGGACCCAGCTTTCCTCTGGGGACTGAGGGAGTAGACTGAGGAAGTATCTAAGTATCCACAATGTTCAATCACTTTACAATCAGGCACAACTTTGACAGACTGCAACACTCAGGACACGTCATCGAATGGTAAAAACCAGACAGTGATCATTTTGCCATTACATCTCTCTGGCCTAGTTTGGCTAACCCCAAAACCCCCTCAGGTGCAGCCTCGATGTTGACCCAGCATTTTAATCCACTGTAAGGTACTGCAGAGAGTGAACCAATCACAGGGGATAAAGGGAAAATAACAGGCGTGTGGAAAACACTTCAGAGTAGATGAGAGTGAATCAGGGGAAGTTTTACATGGATGCACAGTGCAGTGGAGGAGCCAGAGCATCTGGTTTCAGTTCAGTCTGTCCCAGGGACCCTGCAGGTAGGAGAGGGCTGGCACCTGATGAATGGGGCTATTATTGGAGGCTTGGACTCAGCACAGCACAAACACCCAGTTCAAGCCACACTCTGATATATACAAATAAGCACTTTACCATTAACACGCATGCACTGTGCACACAGACACAGACACACACATACCCTATACATCTCACGATGCATACAGTACAAAACAAAAAAACATTCGGATATACAAATTCGGATATACACAAAAATCTAAACGCAACATGCTACAATTTCTAAGATTTTACTGAGTTACAGTTCATATAAGGAAATCAGTCAATTGAAATAAATTCATTAGGCCCTAATCTATGGATTTCACATGACTGGGAATATAGATATGTATCTGTTGGTCACAGCTACCTTAAAAACAAAGGTAGGGGCATTGGACCAACATGGGACCAACACTTACAGTATATTTTTGTTCAGTGTACATGTGATATACACTCAAGCACACTACATTCCCAACAACAGTGCCAATGATGGTAGTGTAAAATGTATATACAGTGAGGGAAAAAAGTATTTGATCCCCTGCTGATTTTGTACGTTTGCCCACTGGCAAAGAAATGATCAGTCTATAATTTTAATGGTAGGTTTATTTGAACAGTGAGAGACTGAATAACAACAAAACAATCCAGAAAAAAATTTGATTTGCATTTTAATGAGGGAAATAAGTATTTGACCCCTCTGCAAAACATGACTTTGTCCCACTCCTCTTTGCAGATCTTCTCCAAGTCATGAAGGTTTCGAGGCTGACATTTGGCAACTCGAACCTTCAGCTCCCTCCACAGATTTTCTATGGGATTAAGGTCTGGAGACTGGCTAGGCCACTCCAGGACCTTAATGTGCTTCTTCTTGAGCCACTCCTTTGTTGCCTTGGCCGTGTGTTTTGGGTCATTGTCATGCTGGAATATCCATCCACGACCCATTTTCAATGCCCTGGCTGAGGGAAGGAGGTTCTCACCCAAGATTTGACGGTACATGGCCCCGTCCATCGTCCCTTTGATGCGGTGAAGTTGTCCTGTCCCCTTAGCAGAAAAACACCCCCAAAGCATAATGTTTCCACCGCCATGTTTGACGGTGGGGATGGTGTTCTTGGGGTCATAGGCAGCATTCTTCCTCCTCCAGACACGGCGAGTTGAGTTGATGCCAAAGAGCTCGATTTTGGTCTCATCTGACCACAACACTTTCACCCAGTTCTCCTCTGAATCATTCAGATGTTCATTGGCAAACTTCAGACGGGCCTGTATATGTGCTTTCTTGAGCAGGGGGACCTTGCGGGCGCTGCAGGATTTCAGTCCTTCACGGCATAGTGTGTTACCAATAGTTTTCTTGGTGACTATGGTCCCAGCTGCCTTGACATCATTGACAAGATCCTCCCGTGTAGTTCTGGGCTGATTCCTCACCGTTCTCATGATCATTGCAACTCCACGAGGTGAGATCTTGCATGGAGCCCCAGGCCGAGGGAGATTGACAGTTATTTTGTGTTTCTTCCATTTGCGAATAATCGCACCAACTGTTGTCACCTTCTCACCAAGCTACTTGGCGATGGTCTTGTAGCCCATTCCAGCCTTGTGTAGGTCTACAATCTTGTCCCTGACATCATTGGGCAAACGTACAAAATCAGCAGGGGATCAAATACTTTTTTCCCTCACTGTACAGATGCTGCAGTGTATATTCTACAGACTGGGGATGAATTAAGATATAATGGCGTGTTGAATGTGTAAATGTGCTTCTCCTTTCTGTCTGTATTATTAAGTGTGTTTTTGTGGTGCAGAATCCACAGTTCCGGTAATAGTCCAGTACACACCTTGACCCTCACTCCCCTCCACTCATCAGTCAATGCTAAAGCCAGATTTCTCTTATGATTCTACAAATGTATTTGCCTCATGGGGTTATCAAAGACCACCTACACAGTGCGTTGAGCATTATTCCAAGAAATTACATGAGCGGTGCATTGTGTGCCGAACAAGCAGGACTGTGTGCACACCTGTGGTTTTTAATATCCTGTATGGATGCAGTGTCACACAAGGGAGTCACAACAAGAGGACTTCCTGGGAAATACTGTCAAAATAGAGACTTTAGAGCCATAATCCTTCCTGTAGATGGAGTCTATTAGAACCTGAAACTGAAAATGTCTGGATCATCAAATACTAATCTGCAGTCTCTGTTAGTTAGATACCTTACTTTAATGTCTTTGTTGGTTTTAGTAAGAAACCTTACTTGAATGTCTTGGTTGGTTTTTGGTTAGGTCCCAGCATTGTATGGCATTGGACATTGTATGGCAATGTAATGGCGCTAATCAGGGGTTAAATTGGGAATTCAGAGGTGGAGGAGCCGTATTTGTAGGGGTTCGGGTAAAGGTTGAGCCAGGGTTGAACATACGGTTAGGGTTAGGGTTAGGGTTATGCCAAGATTAAGGTTAGTGTTAGTACTTTTGGGTTAGTACCTATTTGTACCCGTAAGGTGTCCGCCTGGCTCTGTTTTTGACCCAAAGTGCAGGAGCCTGGCTCTGTTTTTGACCCAAAGTGCAGGAGCCTGGCTCTGGGTAGCTCCGGCTCCATTTCCCCACTGGTGCTAATAGATGATTTAACCAGAACCACTAATACCACATAATATCCATGTGAAATAAAACCACAGGGACCAATGCTCTGTGATGACCCAGGGTTACCACAGAACACCAGATTATGTTCCCTTGAGAATCCAGGTTAACTACTGTACATAATGAGCACAGGTACAGTCAGTAGATAACCCAGAGGGGAACAATAGGACAACTTCCTATGACATCAACATATTATCAATAGATCCCAATAACTCGGCAAGATTGCACTTTATGCAAGGAATCTGTTCAAACAGAGAAAACCTTTTGGACAAAAAAGATCCATTGAGGAGTTTCACAGATCTCATTCGATAACAGTGTGTCCAGGGTCAACTTTGTTTATACAGTTCTCTGGCTCCTGTTTTGTAATGTGAATCATAAAAGCTATTTATTCACATTTATTCACAGAACAACATAATTATCTGGCTTACAGATATATAGATACTTAGAATCTGGCACAAACAAACTGTGGAAAGGTGGGTACTCTGGAGTTGTTGATTCAAAGTTTGTTTTCACTTCAGCAAAGATTTGGGTTTGTGTTCAATAATTTTTGTTTGTGTGTATTTATCCAGGCAAGTCAATTAAGAACAAATGTACAATGACGGCCTGGCACTTCTCCTTTTTGAGAAGTTATAATGCCCCTGATATCACAGGCATTTACAGCAAATTATCTGGCAGCGGATGGAGTGGAATGGCGGCCCGTCTATCTGATGGAGAAAGAGAGAGCGAGAGAAAGAGAGAGAGAAGGTTTTAGGGAGGACTCTGGGGAGGAGGAACAGAGTGCCAGGGCAGAAGAGGAGTGCGTCTAACTCCCAGACCAGTCACACAGACTAAGTGAACTCTGTGCGATGTCATCTCCTCCAGGAGAGATGGATGGAAAGGATCTTATTACATAACACAATGGGAGGCTGAAATACCACTTATATTGAAATATCCCACCTCCTTTTATATGTATCATAACACAGCTGAGTGAGAATCAGCACTTTCATTTCTATAATCAATGCCCTTTAATGTGTCAGCACAAAGTCATCCTTATAACAACAGCAAACAATTTTAGTCAAGGCCTGAGGGGTATACTACAAAGCAGAAGCAATGAGTTAGCCAGTTAACTTGCCTAAATATCCTGAAATAACTTTTTATTTTTTAAGAAGGATACATTTGAAATGGGCATGGTCCAATTGACTCAACAACCAAAAACACATATCTAAGTTTAGCTTTGTTAATGAATCAGAAAATCTATAGTTATTTTTGGTTGTTTATCTAAGTCAGCTGGCTAGCTCATTGATCCTGCTTTGTAGTATATACCTCTGTAATATCCATCCTGGGTTTTTATGTGCAGTGCCATTCATGTCCCCATCTCTTCTGAAGCTGATTCATATTTTGAAAGAACAGCACACAATGTGGCCATTTGTACAGTATCAAGAGAAAGTTAGACAGGCGGAGAGATACATGGATCCCATTACAACAAGCCAAAACACAGAGTGTTTACAGAACACCGCAGAGGAAAATGCACCCATCCTGACACGTTTTCTGGTCCCGTACTTGCATCAAGACCATTTAAATAGAATTTCCATCAATCAGATACAAGATGCATTCATGTTGGAATTTTGTTCTCGGAAGGTATGTATAAACCTATGTAGTCTCCGGGAAAAGATTACACACAAAAAAAGCAAGTAAGTCAGCTTCAGAGATACAGTATGTTTTAGTGTTTTAAGGGGTAGGGACTAGAGGATGGAGTATGAAAACGTACAGTGTCGTAATCATCTCCCATGAGTGTGTTTATTTGCTAAAAATAAATAAATTAATGACTAATAAGTTAATATTGACAGGAACAATGGAACCATGCATAAGATTTGGAATTAAACAAGCAGCATCTGTGTGCCTCTCTTAACTGGAACCTAGCCACTGACTGGTTGGGTGGTGTACACAAGCTCAGTGTATTTCCACCAGAAATGAAAGGCCAGAAACATTTCAGAACTAAAATGCGGGAAAGGGGTTTATTACCTCACTGGTACAGACTGAGTTGAGATGTTTATTTGTTTTTCTTTACCCCTCGAAAACCCCTATTATGCATAACATCGCCTGGCTCAAGTTCAGTCTGAACAACAACCATTTCTAGCCCATGCAGTCGGACCTCCCCCAGTTCTGTTACTGGCACAGTTTAGAGACATGGAATAATTTAATACTACATCATGATGCCAGTGTTCTAAACTAAACTTTCCAGAATTTAAAATATCCTGGCGGCCGATATGGGCCTGTAACTAAACCTCACCCTCAAGCAACTGCTAAGTTAGATTTCTGGTCCAACCTCACTAGTTAATACCATTGTATGAGGCATCTCAAATACAACTATCCATAATTTCTCCCAACATGGAAATGTTGCAAATGGTGTATATTCAGATGGATACAACTGGAACTCTATCCGCGGTGGCCTCTCCTACCCCAGCCTCTTTTGCCCTAAAAGTGAAGGTATATATTTATGTACCCACAATTCACAGGCCTATCTCTTGGGAACAGATGCAGGCTTATGTGTGTCAACACGTCACTGCAGAGATTCCTCACGGGCTCATTATTGTATTGGGGCTGTATGAGTCCTGTGGAACGTTGCGCTACCCTGCCTCTGCCAGCATATTGGGCTATCTGGCTGAGTATGCACTGCCTGTCATTAAGTTCCAAGCTTATATGGATTTGTAGCCTTGGATAGTGAGTGACTCAATGCCTTTATGAGTTATCCACTCAGATTGTTGGCCTACAGGGCACTTCACTGCTGATGGCTCATTGTGGAAGAGAGAAATATTATTATTACACATCACATATGAGCACTAAGTGTGGGTAATTCCTACCATGGGCTTCATCCACATATGGTACATCTGGCACTAAACTAGCAGAGTTATTATTCCTTTTTGTATATGTTACTATTATTTCACATAATACCAAAGCAAACATACTCCCGTAAACCCCGGGGGAGAAGAGGGCATACCAGCAGGATGTTGGAGCAGTCACCAGTACTTTTCCTATGACAAACAGGCCTTGATTGTCATTTTCTGTGCTGCGTATGAACTGTGGCCTGAATCCTAACTAATCCTAATGGAGAATTATAGATTGATCAATCAGAATGGGAGGGCTGATATCAATAGTATTACCGCATTAGTGGCATTGTCTGAATAATGGGGAAATGGTTTGGGAACGGGGTCAGGGTGGAGGAAGTGGGTTTTGAGGAGGCTGGTCGCAGACATGGTTGGTTGACCCTCTGTGCCAGCCTGTCTGCAATGGGAAGCTGGTTATGGGCGAGGAGGGAGTAGATAAATCATCGCCCAGAGCAGAGACAGATGGGAACATGGAGTATATAAAGCAAGTGTGTCACGATCGTCGATAGAAGTGGACCAATGCGCAGCGTGATGAGTGAACATACTTTAATTATTATTCACCACGAAGCAAAACGATACGTGAAGTCCTTGGTTTACAGACACAAACCATACACGGAACAAGATCCCACAAACACTGTGGCAAAACAGGCTGCCTAAGTATGGTTCCCAATCAGAGACAACAATCAACAGCTGATTCACGTTGCCTCTGATTGAGAACCACACCGGCCAACATAGAAAACACATCAGCTAGATAATGAACCTAGAACACAAAATCATGGAAACTACACACCCTGGCTCAACATAACAGAGTCCCAGAGCCAGGGCGTGACAGTACCCCCCCCCAAAGGCGCGGACTGCGACCGCGCCAAACATAAACCGAACAGGGGAGGGCCGGGTGGGCATTCCTCCTCGGAGGCGGTTCCGGCTCGGGCTTGACCACCACCCTCCAACAATCCCCCGTAGCGCCCTGGTCCGGTCTGGCCCCGCTGGCTGGAGCTGGACTGGACATCGGTGGAGCGGATTGCTTAGGCTCCGATGTGGAGCAGCTGACCGGTACCTGACCAGGCACCGGTGACCCAGGCACGGGCTGTGCCGGACTGACGACGTGCACCACAGGCTTGGTGCGGGGAGCAGGAACGAGCCGGACCGGGCTGACAATGCGCACCACAGGCTTGGTGCGGGGAGCAGGAACAGGCCGAACCGGGCTGACGAAGCGCACTACAGGCTTGGTGCGGGGAGCAGGAACGGGCCGAACCGGGCTGGCGACGCGCACCACAGGCTTGGTGCGGGCAGCAGGAACAGGCAGGACCGGACTGACGACGCGCACCATTGGCTTGGTGCGAGGGGCAGGAACAGGCCGGGCCGGGCTGGCGACGTGCACCATAGGCTTGGTGCGAGGGGCAGGAACAGGCCGGACCGGACTGACGACGCGCACCATTGGCTTGGTGCGAGGGGCAGGAACAGGCCGGGCCGGGCTGGCGACGCGCACCATAGGCTTGGTGCGAGGGGCAGGAACAGGCCGGACCGTACTGGGGACACACACCACCGGCCCTACGCGGGGTTCAGGAACGGGCCGGACCGTACTGGGGACACACACCACTGGCCCTACGCGGGGATCAGGAACGGGCCGGACCGGACTGGCAACACACCCCAGTACCTCTCGCCGTGCCTCTACATTCTCCTTCCCCCTGGTGACCAGTGACTCCCGTAACCTGCCGGCCTCCCTTGCCAACCCGCTGAACCACTCTATCCCGACCTCCTGCTGCCCCGTCGTCCAAGGCGTGAGCCCCCCCCCTAAAAAATTTCTGGCCGTCTCTCCTCCCCGTGGACCAGGCCTCCATGGCTCTCGCCAGACTCTCGCTCCTCTGCTCCCACGTCCAACCTCTCTCCTCCTCACGCTGCTTGACCCAGTCGAGGTGGATATCCGCTAGATTCACCTCTGGCGTTGGCTCCTGGACACGCTGCTTGGTCCAGTTATGGTGGGATCTTCTGTCTCGATCGTCGATAGAAGTGGACCAATGCGCAGCATGATGAGTGAACATACTTTAATTATTATTCACCACGAAACAAAACGATACGTGAAGTCCTTGGTTTACAGACACAAACCATACACGGAACAAGATCCCACAAACACTGTGGCCAAACAGGCTGCCTAAGTATGGTTCCCAATCAGAGACAACAATCAACAGCTGATTCACGTTGCCTCTGATTGAGAACCACACCGGCCAACATAGAAAACACATCAGCTAGATAATGAACCTAGAACACAAAATCATGGAAACTACACACCCTGGCTCAACATAACAGAGTCCCAGAGCCAGGGCGTGACAAAGTGGAAACAACAACACTATTAATTACCATTTTAAAAGTGGCTATGAAAATAAATCAGAATTAAACAACAGTTGGACTGATCCTAAAGCCTTCTTAGACTCAACAACCCTGAAGCAACTATCAGCAGACAAAAAGGAATCACTAAAAACAGAAATCACCCAAAAATAAATATTATACACTGTTAAAATATTAGAGCGGAGAAAAGCACCAGGTATGGACAGCTTTCCCATAGAATTATGGGAAATGTCATGTCTAGTTTAGTGGGTCCGTGTCTATGAAATGTGAAGTTGTCTATTGTCTTTTGTAAAAAAAAAAGTAATAATAATAATTGTACACAAAAAAATGAAGCAAGTGGATGGATATGTGTTTTAATGGGAGCAGCTTGATGCATTGACTGATGATGTTGAATGAAGGCCCCCAGTCACCCTTTCTAACTCCCGTCAATATGTTTTTCTGTGGAAAAATAAATGAGGGGGTGGTGTGTGAGAAAACAAACACGACCAATGATCGTTCATGTTTCTGGGGAACTTAGATTCTTAATCTTTCTTCGTCTGGTTCCCATGCCGGGCTATGTTCACGGTATGCCAAAGAGTACTGTCTCAACACTCTTTGCTATCTCAACTCACTCATTAATTCTCCATTAGCAATGACTTTATATGAGCTGTGTAGTGTGGCCCCTTTTGTCACGCCCTGGCTCTGGGGACTCTTGTATGTTGAGCCAGGGTGTTAGTTTCTTTGTGTAGTGTCTATGTTTCGTTTTCTATGTTCTGTTCTAGGTTATGTGTTTCTATGTTGGCCGGGGTGGTTCTCAATCAGAGGCAACGTGAATCAGCTGTTGCTTGTTGTCTCTGATTGGGAACCATACTTAGACAGCCTGTTGGCACTTTTGTTTTGTGGGATCTTGTTCCGTGTAGGTTTGTGTTATTGACCGAGGTCTTCACGTATCGTTTTGTTGTATTTGAAAAGTACCTATTAAAGTATGTACTCATATCACGCTGCGCCTTGGTCCACTTTTCATGACGATCGTGACACCATTTAAGGTTGGGAACACTATTGAACCACCCATTTGCAATGTACACTCCCCTTCATATTTATTTGGACAGTGAAGCTAAAACTTTTAATTTGGCTCTATACTCCAGCATTTTGGATTTGAGATCAATTGCTTTATTTGAGGTGACAGTACAGAATGCCACCTTTTATTTGAGGGTATTATCATACATATCTGTTTTACCGCTTAGAAATTAAAGCACTTTATGTATCTAATCCCCCCATTTGAAGGTGTCATAAGTATTTGGACAAATTCACTTATAGTGTATTAAAACAGTCAAAAGTCAAGAATTTGGTTCCATATTCCCAGTGGCGATTTTAGCATGTGAATCTTGGTGGGGCAAACTCAACATTTTCTTTTTTGATGCATGCCAGCAAAGCCACTACACAACACAACACAATACTAAACAATACATTAATTGCACTATAACGGTGACAAACGGTGCCCACAAACTGTTAGGGCCTACATAAAGCTGTCCCAACAGCAGAGCTTTCTTTTCAGCACCATGGAGTAAATCTTTACCACCGCTACACGTGGCTATCAGCGGAGCCTTGTCTGGCAGCGAAACAGTACATTCAGCCTCATTTACTGCCTTTAAAAAAAACACACTACCGGTCAAAAGTTTTAGAACACCTACTCATTCAAGGGTTTTCTTAATTTTTTACTATTTTCCACATTGTTGAATAATAGTGAAGACATCAAAACTATGGAATAACACATATGGAATCATGAAGTAACCAAAAAAGTGTTAAACAAATCAAAATATATTTTATATTTGAGATTCTTCAAATAGCCACCCTTTGCCTTGATGACAGCTTTGCACACTCTTGGCATTCGCTCAACCAGCTTCACCTGGAATGCTTTTCCAACAGTCTTGAAGGAGTTCCCACATATGCTGAGCACTTGTTGGCTGCTTTTCCTTCACTCTGCGGTCCGACTCAACCCAAACCATCTCAATTTGGTTGAGGTCGGGGGATTGTGGAGGCCAGGTCATCTGATGCAGCACTCCATCACTCTCCTTCATGGTAAAATGTGTGGAGGTGTGTTGGGTCATTGTCCTGTTGAAAAACAAATGATAGTCCCACTAAGCCCAAACCAGATGAGATGGTGTATCGCTGCAGAATGCTGTGGTAGCCATGCTGGTTAAGTGTGCCTTGAATTCTAAATAAATCACAGACAGTGTCACCAGCAAAGCACCCCCACACCATAACACCTCCTCCTCCATGCTTTACGGTGGGAAATACACATGCGGAAATCATCCGTTCACCCACACCGCATCTCACAAAGACACAGTGGTTGGAACCAAAAATCTAAAATTTGGACTCCAGACCAAAGTACATACAGTATCTTTCCCATGGGACTTGATACGTTATAGGTCCTGAGTGGTTGACGTCACAAAACACTATCAGAGATCGTTTATCGCTGGTTCCATAAACCAATGTTATTACTCATGTCTATCAGTGTAGCTACCAGAGCGAGCCTGAGCCCTAACTACAGAGAGAGCTACTTGGGACTGAAGGGACTATTATTCATCTCAGCTTTATGCCACAGGCCACTTCTCTCTGGCTGACCTTTAGCAGTTTCCCAGTCTTTTATTCAGCCTGAGTTTATTTTAATCAACATTCACATTCAGATCCGCTGCTGATGACATTTTCAGCTGATTTATGTCCTAATGATTGCAGGGTCTTTGCTCTGCATTCTGGCTATTTCACACTCCAGTGAGTCAGTGGAGAAGGTTGTTCATTACAGGTTTGGTGAAAGACAGGAATGATAATGTTGTCATCTCAATAACTGTGGTTCATTCAGGCACCTCAGACTACATTGTCGACATGCCAAAAAGGCAAGGTGGACAGGGACAGAGTGGAGGGAGGAGATAGGAGGAGAATAATTGATATGCAGGGCACTGTATTGTGACTTTTCATATTGGTTCTAACCATGCACGTTGAGATTACTAATATTGGAGAGTTTAGTTTGAACTGTGAGGATATGTATTGACTTCTGAAAGCTGCTATCTGTCTTCTCCTGGACAGCTTCAAAGAGAGATTACATTAGGCAGTTTCTGCTTACCGGGGCACATTTATCTATGAAAAATGGATGACAAATTGATCTTGTGGTTAATAAGAGAACTGAAAAAACACAAATCTGAATTAGAGCCCTATCTCCAGACAGGATGTTTAGTGCTTTATGGATATCATATACAGTATAATGCTGCCTGCACTCCCTGACTGAGCATTGATCATGCAGAATGGAATGCATTGGATACGACATTAAAGAGATTCTCCGGTACTTTTGTATACTTTTTAGACCAGGGATGGGCACCTTTGATGGGGGTGGGTGCCACAAAAAAACAGAACTCATCATGAGGGGCCGCAGTTGCTCGTGGGTCTGCGTACTCAGACCAAAACTATTATTGGTCCGCAGGACTACAAAAGGGGGGCCAGTTGCTATCCCTGTTTTAGACAGTAATTCTGGCCCACGTGGGGGAAAATCTAGGGAAAATGGCACAGCACAGCTTCCAGAGAAACAGTTGCTTTCAAACTAGGGATTTTGTGGCTAATTGAGGTAAGACAGTAATTCTGCTCATAGATTATGCATGTATGAACTACACATTGACACATCCAGGCCAAAGCGGGAGGTTTAAAAAATACTTAGTAGTCACCAAATTTCCGGAGCATGTCTTGAAAAGACTACTGTCCTGCTTTTTTTTTTTTTTTTTTGTCATTTAGCAGACGCTCTTATCCAGAGCGACTTACAGTTAGTGAATACATATATATATTTTTTTATACTGGCCCCCCGTGGGAATCAAACCCACAACCCTGGCGTTGCAAACACCATGCTCTATCAACTGAGCTACATCCCTGCCGGCCATTCCCTCCCCTACCCTGGACGACGCTGGGCCAATTGTGCGCCGCCCATGAGTCTCCCGGTCGCGGCCGGCTGCGACAGAGCCTGGATTCGAACCAGGATCTCTAGTGGCACAGTTAGCACTGCGATGCAGTGCCTTAGACTACTGCGCCACTCAGGAGTTCAGAGAACAGGATGGAACTTAGCATGATACAGATCACAATAATGATAGACATGATAAAGGAAAGGGATCCATCATTCATGGAACATTGCTGTAGAATAGAAAACCAAAAAGAAGTGCATGCAGCGTGACTAAGGTTATGTTTGATTTTACACCTACACGCATGGTCACCAAGACCTATGCAAGCACAGGCTCTATAAAATGACCTGACATTACCTGGGCAATCACTCCATACAGATGGAATGAATTTAGGACAAATGCTCTTCCTGACTTTCGGGACTCAGTCGAGAGCCTCAGGGACAGGGGTTTCTTTTCAATGTGCTAGTTTGGCTGGTTAGAAGAGACATGTCAATATTCAAAGCAATCATGACACCTTATGTACAGGGAAATGGAAATGGCTTCTGAAGAAACCCGCACATGCTTCTAACTCCTGGGCGTCTGTTGATAAGTTGGGGAAATCAGAAGGCTAATGTGAGGGAAAATGTGGTTGTCTACAGGGATAGCACTCCCTCTATCTTGGTTCGTGCAGGTGACTGTGACCTCCTCCTCAGACCAATTGGCAGTACACTCAGAATGTCACACCAGCCTTCGCTTTGGCTCCCCCTCCTGTCCAGCTTAGGCATTCGGCGTCGCCGGCCTTCTAGCTGCTGCCAAACCTGCTGCTGGCAAACGCCCTTCACTCATCAACCCCGGACTTGTCTCGTCATCATTACACACATCTGGTTCCAATCCCCACTATATCACTGTATATATACTCCCTCTGTCATTTGTCTTTCTCGGTCATTGTATATGTTGCTTGTTTTACTGAGAGGAATCTCTCCTACTATTTCCTGAGTACTTTATATTTTGCACTGTGGGTTTCGTCCTGCTTTAAGCTATGGCGCTTTAATAAATTCAGTAGTTCTAAACCTGCGACTGCATCCTGCCTACTCCTCTCTACAGAACGACCAACCCAAGAAAACAGGAGGCAGCAGGACATCCCGACCTCTCCAACTCGTGCCTGGAGCACCTCGGGATTGCCATGGACGAGGTGATCCAGACCGTATGCCAACTGCCGGCTACACCTACACCTTCCCAGCTCCTCACGGTTGTTCTAGCCACCCCACCACCATCTACATCACCCGGTCCGATCAGCAACGTCCACCTGCCCCTCCCGAAGCAGTTTGACGGCACCCCAGCTCACTGTAGGGGGTTTCTCCTGCAGTGGGACCTCCACCTTGCACATCATGCCGGGACGGCCTCCGAGAGGGACATGGTGGCCTTGGTGATTTCAGTGCTGACAGGCCGTTCTCTGGAGTTGGCTCACGCCGTCTGGGAGAGGGATGGTTCAGAAGTACAGTGAGCGCTTCACCCAACTCTTCCGTGCCGTTTTTCGACCACCCAACAGAGGGTCGAAAGGGAGGACAGCGTCTGAGTACGCTCTGGATTTCCGGACGGTGGCTGCGTCCACTGGCTGGAACGACCAGGCCCTGTTTACGGTTTTCCACAGCGGGCTACAGGCAGACGTCCAGACCGAGCTGGCCTGTTGCGATGAGGTCCTCACGCTGGACCAGCTCATCGCCATGGCCATCCACCTGGATAATCTCCTGCGTGCCCGTCGTCGCCCATCCCAGCGGTTTGGGTCTCTCCCAGGAACCTCCAGTAAGACTGAACCCAGAGGAACGTCAATGCCGCCGTCAACAGGGTCTCTGCTCCTACTGCGGGGAGTCGGTCCACCCCTGGAACACCTGTCCCAGAAGGAGAACCAGGCGAGGAAGCGACAGGCCGAGGAGCACTCCTGCACCTTCCCAGGTAGGCGTGGACGTGCCTTGCTCCTCTCTGTCCACCCAGCCCATCCTCCTCCCTGTCACCTTCCCAGACTATCCTGGTCCCCCACTGAGTCTTGCCCTAGTGGACTCAGGTGCTGCAGGCAATTTCCTAGACCGGTCAGTGGCCTTATCATTACGCATTTTTTTTTTTTTTATTGCCATTTAGCAGACGCTTTTATCCAAAGCGACTTACAGTCATGCGTGCATACATTTTTGTGTATGGGTGGTCCCGGGGATCGAACCCACTACCTTGGCGTTACAAGCGCCGTGCTCTACCAGCTGAGCTACAGAGGACCACACATTCCACTAGTCCCTTTACAACCCCCTATCCCAGTCCATGCCCTAGACAACCGTCCCCTAGGAACAGGACTGGTGAGCCAGACCACGATTCCCATTTCCCTCACAGTTGATCACAACCACCATGAACGCATCACGTTCCTCATCTTTGACTCTCCTGCACACCCTGTAGTTTTAGGTCTCCCCTGGTTACAGTTGCATAACCCTAGTATATCGTGGACAGAGAGGAGGTTGTTGAGTTGGTCGCAGGAGTGTCAGGGGAGGTGTCGCTCTGTGTTTATCTGTGCCACCTCCGTGGAAAGTCCAGACCAGGCCATCCACGTCCCTATCCCGGAGGAATACCGGGACCTACAGGTGGATTTTTCGAAGACTCCATGTGCCTGCCCCCTCATCGCCCATGGGACTGCACTATCGACCTACTGCCTGGTTCTACCCTCCCGTGGGGGACATCTACCCTCTCTCGCATGCAGAGACCAAAGCCATGGAGGTCTACATCTAGGAGGCACTGGCCCAAGGATTCCTCCGTCCGTCCACCTCTCCGGCCTCTTCCAGCTTCTTTTTCGTGAAGAAGAAGGACGGAGGTCTCCGCCCCTGTATCGATTACCGGACACTGAATAAGGCTATTGTTAAATGTAGTTATCCCCTGCCTCTCATACCCACTGTGATTGAACAGATGCACGGTGCAAAGTACTTTACCAAATTGGATTTACTCAGTGCCTACAACCTGGTGCACATCAGAGAGGGGGATGAATGGAAGACCACCTTCAGCACCAGCACCGGGCACTACGAATACAGGGTAATGCTCTACAGCCTGACAAATACACCCTCGGTGTTCCAATCCTTCATTAACGAGGTGTTGAGCGACCCAACATGTCTCTATGTAGTGGTGTACATAGACGACATCTTGGTGTACTCCACTACACACGAGCAACATGTCCCTTGTCAGGTCCGTTTTGGAGAGGCTGATAGGGCATCACCTGTACGCCAAGGCGGAGAAGTGCCTTTTCTTCCAGCAGGCGGTCTCCTTCCTGGGCTATCGGATATCCACTGCGGGAGTGGAGATGGAAGAACAGAGGGTCAGTGCAGTACGGTTGTGACCTGTTCCCTCCAACATCAAGGCGGTGCAGTGCTTCCTAGGTTTTGCCAACTATTTCAGGCGCTTCATTAGGGGTTTCAGCACAGTAGTGGCCTCCCTCCTGCGCTGGACTGGGGAGGCCAATGAAGCCTTTCGTGCGCTCAAGGAACAGTTTACGAATGCACCGGTTCTGGCTTACCCTGACCCGTCTCTGCCCTTCATCGTGGAAGTGGACGCCTCCGAGGTTGGAGTAGGGGCTGTTCTCTCCCAATGTACTGGATCGCCGCTTAAACTCCATCCATGCGCCTTCTACTCATGGAAGCTGTCTCCCGCGGAGTGGAATTACGACATGGGGGATTGTGAGTTGTTGGCCGTCAAGAAGGCGCTGAAGGCATGGCGGCACTCGCTGGAGGGTGCTCAGCACCCATTCCTTGTCTGGATGGACCACCGGAACCTAGAGTACATTCGAGCTGCGAAGAGGCTGAACCCGCGTCAGGCCAGGTGGGCCCTATTCTTCACCAGATTTTACTTTACCCTCTCCTATCGGCCGGGATCTAAGAATGTTAAGGCAGATGCGTTGTCCCGGGTGCATGACACAGAGGATCGAAGGGAGGAAGTGACACCCATTATGCCCCTGTCCCGCATTGTGGCTAATGTCGTGTGGAATATGGATGCGGACATCCGTCGAGCCCTGCGACAGGAGCCCTCTCCTGCCCACTGTCCCGAGGGGCATATCTACGTGCCCTCTGAGGTGCGGGATCGTCTCCTCACCTGGGCACACACAGCACCTGTCTCAGGGCACCTGGGTATAGTCCGTATTATCAACTGTCTCTCCGCCAAGTACTGGTGGCCCACCTTGGCCTGGGACGTCCGGGTTTACGTCTCTACCTGCTCCACCTGCGCACAGAGCAAGACACCGAGACACCTCCCCTATGGCAAACTCCACCCTCTGCCGGTTCCACAATGACACTGGTCCCTCTCTCCGTGGACTTTGTCACAGACCTTCCCCCCTCGGAGGGGCACACCACCGTCCTGGTGGTTGTGGACCGGTTTTCCAAAGCCTGTCGTTTGATTCCTCTGCCTGGTCTCCCTACGGCCATGCAGACCACGGAGGCTCTCTTATCACATGTCTTCTGGCACTACAGGATCCCGGAGGGCATCGTGTCTGACCATGGTCCTCAGTTCACCTCCCGTGTCCGGAAGGCCTTCATGGAATGATTGGGGGTCACGGTCAGCCTCACCTCCGGGTACCGTCCCCAATCTAATGGGCAGGTGGAAAGGGTAAAGGTACCTTCGAAGTTACTGTCAGGACCGGCTGGGGGAGTGGGCTGCGTTTCTGCCTTGGGCAGAATATGCACAAAACTCCCTCCGTCACTCCTCCACTAACCTCACACCCTTTTAGTGTGTTTTAGGCTATCAGCCGGCCCTGGCACCCTGGCACCGGAGTCAGATCGAGGCTCCTGTGGTGGACGATTGGTTCCGGCACGCCGATGAGGTATGGAACACAGCGAACACCCGTCTCCAGCACGTCATCCTCCGGCAGAAGGAGCAGGCCGATCGTCACCGCAGTGTGGCCCCGGTCTTTCACCCCGGTGACAGGGGCTGGCTTTCTACGAAGGACCTGCCCCTCCGTCTGCCCTGCCGGAAGCTGAGCCCTCGGTTTGTGGGGCCGTTCAAAGTCCTGAGGAGAATCAATGAGGTGATGTACAGATTACAGCTCCCCGTCAGTTACCGTATCTCACCCTCATTTCATGTATCTCTCCTCAGGCCGGTGGCAGCTGGTCCCTTGGCTAGTGCTGGACCCCACGATGCACCTCCCCCTCCCTTGGACATCGAGGGAGCTCCGGCGTACTCCGTCCTCAGCCTGTTGGGCTTAAGGCGTCATGCGGGGTCTCTCCAGTACCTGGTCGACTGGTGTTCTCGGGGTGATGAGAGGTGTTGGGTTTGCGCCAGACATAGCGTTTTCCTTGATGGCCAAAAAGCTCAATTTTAGTCTCATCTGACCAGAGTAACTTCTTCCATATGTTTGGGGAGTCTCCCACATGCCTTTTGGCGAACACCAAATGTGTTTGCTTATTTTTTTCTTTAAGCAATGGCTTTTTCTGGCCACTCTTCCGTAAAGCCCAGCTCAATGGAGTGTACGGCTTAAAGTAGTCCTATGGACAGATACTCCAATCTCTGCTGTGGAGCTTTGCAGCTCCTTCAGGGTTATCATTGGTCTCTTTGTTGCCTCTCTGATTAATGCCCTCCTTGCCTGGTCCGGTCCGTGGGTTTTGGTGGGTGGCCCTCTCCTGGCAGGTTTGTTGTGGTGCCATATTCTTTCCATTTTTAAATAATAGATTTAATGGTGCTCCGTGGGATGTTTCAGATATTTTTTTATAACCCAACCCTGATCTGTACTTCTCTACAACTTTGTCCCTGACCTGTTTGAAGAGCTCCTTGGTCTTCATGGTGCCGCTTGCTTGGTGGTGCCCCTTGCTTAGTGGTGTAGCAGACTCTGGGTCCTTTCAGAACAGGTGTATATATACTGAGATCATGTGACACTTAGATTGCACACAGGTGGACTTTATTCAACTAATTATGTGACTTCTGAAGGTAATTGGTTGCACTAGATCTTATTTAGGGGCTTCATAGCAAAGGGGGTGAACACAAATGCACGCACCACTTTTACGTTATTTATTTTTTAGTATTTTTTGAAACAAGTTGTTATTTTAATTTCACTTCACCAATTTGGACTATTTTGTGTATGTCCATTACATGAAATCCAAATAAAAATCCATTTAAATTACAGGTTGTAATGCAACAAAATAGGAAAAACGCCAAGGGGGATGAATACTTTTGCAAGGCACTGTACATTGGAATTGCTCACAATTCCACAAAAATTACCCCTTCAACAGTGACTTCTAAACTTCCTGGCACATCTTGTATTATTCATCCTATCCTTAGGTCCTCCCTTTTAACTCTGTTTATCTTTCTCTGTGACCATGTGCTAGCTTCTTGGTGACAGACATACAGTGGATTAAAGTACTTAAGTAAAAATACTTTAAAGTACTACTTAATTGGTTTCTTGGGTATCTGTACTTTACTTTATTATTGATATTTTTGACAACTTTTACTTTTACTTCACTACATTCCTAAAGAAAATAATGTACTTTTTACTCCATACATTTTCCCTGACACCCAAAAGTACTCGTTACATTTTGAGTGGCTAGCAGGAAAGGAAAATTGTCAAATTCATGCACTTATCAAGAGAACATCCCTCTCATCCCTATTGCCTCTGATCTGGTGGACTCACTAAACACACATGCTTCGTTTGTAAATTATGTCTGAATGTTGGAGTGTGCCACCTGCTATCCGTAAATAAAATAAAAAAGAAAATGGTGCCGTCTGGTTTGCTTGGTATAGGGAATTTTAAATGATTTATAATTGTACTTTTACATTCAATACTTACATTTATTTTAGCAATTACATTTACTTTTGATACTTGAGTATATTTAAAAACCAAATACTTTTAGACTTTTACTCAAGTAGTATTTTAGTACCCAATTTTAGTGGGTGACTTTCACTTTTACTTGAGTCCTTTTCTATTAAGTTATCTTTACCTTTACTCAAGTATGACAATTGGGTACTTGTTCCACCACTGCAGACATAGACACTCTGTTGCACCCTACATTTATGAGTTGAATTATCAATCCAACAACTACAGTGTAACTGGATCTTTCTATGAATAGAACTTCAGTCCATGTTATTTATTCTTCTTCCCATTACTTAAAGATAAATATTTTAGTCACCCCTGACTTTCTGACCAGTTCTGCAGATCTAAACAGCCCTCATCTCCTGGCATCCCACCAACCCTTCCCTCCATCGGCCCTCTTTTCCAGACCCCACAACCACATTGGCTCTCTGTCTAGGGCCCAGCATGGGAAGGATTTTTTTTTTTGCGTAGTGGTAAACCGACGGGTGGTTAGTGGAGCTTCAGTGCAACTGTCAGGAATCTGTGGGGAGGAGGACAGTGGCGTGGAACTGCAGACATTTTAGCTTTCTGTTAACTCTGTCTCCAAGAAATGCCTACAGCACCTCCTGCTCAAGCCTCTATCACAAGTGGATAATTTGTGTGAAAAAGGTGTTCTGTGAGATGACAGTATGCACTCGTTTGGATACACACAAGAAGTTGAAGAGCCTACAGACCTCATGGCCTGAATGTCACAGTGGACGCCCACTAAACACATTTTCTTATCCAGGCACAGAAGTATCTCCATCAGATAGTTGAAATAGAAGGATCTAGGTGAGCGGAAATAACATTCATGTCTAGAGAGTATTTTTGGTCCTGTCCTTTTACCACAAATCAAGGCGTTCCAGTGTCCAGTTCCAGATTGCATTGACCAAATTCCCCAAAGTGAGTGAGTATGAATGGCATGAAGGTCCATGAGCCAGACATGCAGCTATAAAGTGTCTGGTGTCATGATTACTTTTGTCGATTAACCATATATTCTATCTGACACCATAAAGAGGTACTGACACCATGAGATACTGCAACCATGGAGGCTCATCGAGCAGTGTCTTACTTGACTTGACCAAACTGTATTTTTTCTGCCCTCAGGAAGTGGACATTGTGACACTAAGGAAGCGTTGTCACAACAGTATATTATTGGGTAAAATTGTGAAACTGCAAAAAGTGGAATATGAGCTCACAGACTTAGAAGAGCACGAGATAAATTGTGAAATACAGTGCACATCGAAACACATCAATAAAAATACTTTCAAGAACATATGGCTTTCTTCCAATGTTGCTCCGCTACCAATTGGATCCCCAGGGCCAGAGTTACTGTTGGACACTTGGGTGTTTCACTAAGCAATAGGACGTGTTCCTCCGCTCGGTTGCTGTTTAACGATTGCTGCAGACGAGATGAGACGCCATAATGCGTCGTCCAGGTGAGTCATTCAGCTCCAAAACCCCTAAAACATGTGGCCCTGATCTTGGCCTTCTGCCTCTCAGTCTGAGGTCTTGAAATGAGGACAAGGCAGCGCTTCAGAGGACAAAATAAGTAATACTGTAAAAAACACAGGCATGTTTATGTGTTTCTCTTACAAATGTGGAGAGTTACACAACTTGCATTACAAGTTTACAAGTTGTCTCTGATTTTGCCACAGCATATGAAAATAACTGTGTCAAGAGTGTTGCTGTTGTGATACCGTTATGGTCCTGTACATCATACACATCACAGTAGCAACACTCAAGACCGCCTCTATTAGGGATTTGAGCCTCATGCCAAAAAACAACTGCACCTCTCAATGGCGAAACAGCAATCTAGGATCTGTGCTTGCAAGACCAAAAGCAAAGGGACCGTTTTTTTGTCAAATATATTTAAATACCACTTCAAAGGCATTGAAGAACAATCTGATTAACTTTGACCATCCTCTCTTATATGTCTTGTATGTTAGCAGGTTGAGGTCCTGAAAGAAACAGAGATTTGCCCTGCATGTAGTAGTGGTTGGTGAATGGGACAGGGTTAGAGGAGTTAGGTTACAAGACTTTGACATGCTGTTGGAGGACCCTGGGGTTATTGGGGCCAAATGCTGATTTTTTCAATCGCTAATTATGGCGAGAGATGGAACAATGGCGTCCACTACAAAACGAGGCAGTGGAAAATGTTGTCTGAGGCCAAGTAATACAGACTCCAGCTTAAGTTTATCCTAAACTTCTGGAGTAAAGTTAGTGGGTCAAAGTGGCTCTGGGGCTTGTGGCTGAAGACCACAAACATTGAAACCAGCAATGTTTCAGAAGGTTCTCGCCTTAGGGTCCAATGTCAACAACCAAAAGCACCCAGTGCCGTTCTGAGCGTAACCTCTCAGTGATGATGGTCCCGGTAAAAGCTGGTGTGATGCGATATCTGCCTTCGCTATCAGATCCTGGCCTGCACCACACGAATCCTCTCCTACCATTCAAAGTGAAGCACTACCAGTGCCCAAGATGCTTCCTTCGCAAGTGTGCCAGCGAGTTAATCAAAGCCTCGCTGGTGCAAAGAAACATTCATTGGGACATAATACCGCAGAGCATTTGCTCAGTTGCAGTCAAGGCCCTGTCATAGCAGATTTATCTGGGCTACCACCTAAAGAAAAGTAAGGTTTTTTTGTCTGACAGTAATAGCTGTTAGCCTTTTCCCACCTGTCTTTGGAGTCTCAGCTGTGGTAGTCATGATTATGTTGCTCTAGCTGTGTAAATATAACATTAAACACCTAATAAGCACACCTTGTACTTGAACAAAAGCTTTTCTTGCAAATTTTTGGAGTAGAGCACTTTTGCAGGGTGAAAAGGCCTCCTCTCCTTTCTGCTCCCTCTCTTTTCACTACTCTTTCCTCCATGACCACAGAGTTAATACCCTGCCTATAAGGTGTTGATCTTAGCTGCCTTCCAGGTTCCATACTGGCTTGACCTGTCAGTTTCTGGGCCTGATTAAACCAAGCAAATAGCTTCACCTGTCTCTGATGTTGGTCTGTGTAGTGTGCTGGCTGGCTGGCTGGCGGACTCACATAACCTGATGGATTCCATTGCTTGCTTCATTAGGCTGTCAGTCAAGGAGAATGTTTTCTCTGTCTGATTTTGTAGTAGCTGAAAGACTATACTGTAGATGAATATATCTTATATACCATAGACCTCTGCTGTTTTGACATAGAATGGCATATCAAAACCAACCTTTGTTTTTCTGCGGATTTCCGATATAGTAGAAAATAAATGCTTAATTGTTGATGATGGGGACATGGGGTATCTGAGGCGTTCCCCTGCTACTCAAAAAGAGCACACATAGTACTGTGTATAGGACTATGTCTGAGGGCCTTATAGGTTCACTGTCAGCCCGTGGCTTATTATGAAAATATATTGTACTTACTTGCTTAAAAAGGAAGTGTGATACATTGAAATGTAGAATCTTTATTGGAGATGCTTTTTAATCCAAGACAAGGCTTAATCTCTGTCCCGGAAAATCTGTATTACCCCAATGTTTACAAGGCCAAAGGCTGAATTGACTCTCTGGCAAGCTAACACAGGTTACATGCACAGCACAGCTGTAACTACAGGCACTCACCCTAGGGATGTTTGCAGAGGCAGGGGCAGATCTGGTTTGCATTGATGATCCTCTTCAACCTCTATACAGATGGGAGAACATCGTCTAAATAGAATTTCATTAGCACTAATTTCAAAAAGCTAGATGGAGGTCGAGCTGTTATGGATGTTTTGGAATGGGATTTTTCCACTGAACATTATGTGGCATCTTATGTTACTATAAAGTTGCTCAACATAACACCTGACAGACATCTGTGACAGACATCTGTAAAATGTTTTATTTTCATTTTACTGAAAATATACTGTACCTTGCATACCTCTTCCTTACCATAACCCCAAAAAATGTTTTGCAGAGCATGAAAAGTTATCCAGGCTATGTTTTCGGTTTCCAAAAGCAGAACCAATATGCTAGTGAATCCGGAAAGGTAATGTTTGTATACAATAAAGGTGCTTGGACCAACCACTTTGAATATTTTCTCTCAAGGAATTGAATTCCTTTAAAATAGATAGTATAAACATGATGGCTATTTGCATGTGGAAACTTTACTACACCTTTAAAGGGCAACTCCACAACTTTTCAACCTGATTTTCATTATCTCCAGCACAATACCAACATACACTACATGACCAAAAACATGTGGTCATCTGCTCGTCGAACAGGCTTTCTACTAGATGTTGGAACATTGCTGCGGGGACTTGCTTCCATTCAGCCACAAGAGCATTAGTGAGGTCGGGCACTGATGTTGGAAAATTAGGCTTGGCTCGCGGTCGGCATTCCAATTCATCCCAAAGGTGTTCGATGGGGTTAAGGTCAGGGCTCTATGCAGGCCAGTCAATTTCTTCCACATCGATCTCGACAAACCATTTTGTGCACGGGGGCATTGTCATGCTGAGACAGGAATGGGCCTTCCCCAAACTGTTGCCACAAAGTTGGAAGTACAGAATAGTCTAGAATGCCATTGTATGCTGTAGTGTTAAGATTTCCCTTCACTGGATGTAAGGGGCCTAGCCCGAACCATGAAAAACAGCCCGAGACCATTATTCCTCCTCCACCAAACTTTACAGTTGGCACTATGCATTCGGGCAGGTAGTGTTCTCCTGGCATCCGCCAAACCCAGATTCATCAGTCGGACTGCCAGATGGTGAAGCATGATTCATCACTCCAGAGAACACGTTTCCACTGATCCAGAGTCCAATGGCGGCTAGCTTTACACCACTTCAACCAACATTTGGCATTGTGCATGGTGATCTTAGGCTTGTGTGAAATTGTATACACCTGTCAGCAACGGGTGTGGCTGATTAGCCGAATCCACTATTTTGAAGGGGTGTCCACATACTTTTGTATGTAAAGTGTATGTGAAAGCAAGTTTGGTAGAAAAAAATATGAAGTTAAAAAGTTCTGCCCGATGACATCATCAAAACGTTAAACATTTTTACAACAGTGATGCCTCCCGAGTGGCACGGCGGTCTAAGGCACTGCATCGCAGTGCTAGAGGCGTCACTACAGATCCGGGTTAGATCCCAGGCTGTGTCACAGCCAGCCGCGACCGGGAGACCCATGAGGCGGCGTACAATTGGCCCAGTGTCGTCCGGGTTAGGGGAGGGTTTCGCCGGCTGGAATGTCCTTGTCCCATCACGCTCTAGTGACTCCTTGTGGAGGCCGGACGCATGCATGCTGACTTCGGTCGCCAGCTGTACAGTGTTTCCTCCGACACATTGGTGCGGCTGGCTTCCGGGTTAAGCGAGCAGTGTGTCAAGAAGCAGTGCGGCTTGGCGGGGTCGTGTTTCGGAGGACGCATGGCTCTCGACCTTCGCCTCTCCCAAGTCCGTACAGGAGTTGCAGCGATGGGACAACATTTACATTTACGTCATTTAGCAGACGCTCTTATCCAAAGCGACTTACAAATAGGTGCATTCACCTTATAGCCAGTGGGATAACCACTTTACAATGTTGTTGTTGTTGTTGTTGTTTTTTTTGGGGGGGGTGAAGGATTACTTTATCCTATCCCAGGTATTCCTTAAAGAGGTGGGGTTTCAAATGTCTCCGGAAGGTGGTGAGTGACTCCGCTGTCCTGGCGTCGTGAGGGAGCTTGTTCCACCATTGGGGTGCCAGAGCAGCGAACAGTTTTGACTGGGCTGAGCGGGAACTATGCTTCCGCAGAGGTAGGGAGCCAGCAGGCCAGAGGTGGATGAACGCAGTGCCCTCGTTTGGGTGTAGGGACTGATCAGAGCCTGAAGGTACGGAGGTGCCGTTCCCCTCACAGCTCCGTAGGCAAGCACCATGGTCTTGTAGCAGATGCGAGCTTCAACTGGAAGCCAGTGGAGTGTGCGGAGGAGCGGGGTGACGTGAGAGAACTTGGGAAGGTTGAACACCAGACGGGCTGCGGCATTCTGGATGAGTTGTAGGGGTTTAATGGCACAGGCAGGGAGCCCAGCCAACAGCGAGTTGCAGTAATCCAGACGGGAGATGACAAGTGCCTGGATTAGGACCTGTGCCGCTTCCTGTGTAAGGCAGGGTCGTACTCTCCGAATGTTGTAGAGCATGAACCTACAGGATCGGGTCACCGCCTTGATGTTAGCGGAGAACGACAGGGTGTTGTCCAGGGTCACGCCAAGGCTCTTCGCACTCTGGGAGGAGGACACAACGGAGTTGTCAACCGTGATGGCGAGATCAAGACTGTAACTACCAATTGGATATCACAAAATTAGGGATAAAAATAGGTAAAAAGTACCACAAAAATAACTGTGATTTTAAAACACTATGATATCTGCAGTGATGTGGAGAGCAAGAATTTTATTTATTTTTTACTTTTAATGCTACCCTGTGATGTCACAGAGAAATTTTTTAAAGACCTTTATTCTTATCTTTTTAACCACAGATCATAGAAACCCGCTGTTTTCACATATGTAGACACTGGTTTGGTGCTGGAGATAATGAATATAAGGTTGAAAAGTGGCGGAATTGCCCTTTAATAATGTTGTAATAACTAAACATTGGTCAAACTCCTGCCACCTGTTTTGTTTTAACGCTGTAAGATACTGTACTTTGACATTAGGCTACATTACATGATCTTTGGATGTTATAGTTACATGTCAATGTGTAAAGTTGGTCGTTATATAAAATGGCAGCATTAATGGAATATCTAATTAGTTTCCAATAAGTTATTGGGTAGCACTCCCCGTTCCCTTTCACTGAACTGCTGTGATAAGGATACATGCATTCATCTCGCGGACTCCAAGACGCCCAGGGGCTGCGTCGACGCGGTTCAAGTCTATAAAGAGGGCTGAGCAACGAAACAAATGTTGAATAGTACATGGTTGGCTGTGCAACCTTTTGGAGACTGGGTCTTGATCTTGGTGACGGACTTCTCATGCTGTTGCTCGTTTTATTTTCTTTAGGAGAGAATGAGGCACTCGGAATACATGACTTCACTATCAGCTCAGGTGAATCATTGTTGATAATAAGTAACATTCTCGTGGATTAATCCCTGAGTTTAAGGAACATTTGAATTTCATGGTTCACAGTGAAAGGATTTAACATTTGAAAACCGAAGGAATAACTCTTCATTTGTGTCTATGGATTCACTGTTTGGTCAGGTAATATCATTATTACTTATTTCACAACATTAATGATCTTCTTGTAGCCTATACTGCTGAACTAGCTTTGATAATGCACACAGATCCCTTTTAATTTGTACATGGCAAATTAATTGAATAGCACATTGGGTCATTTTATATTTATAAATCATTCAGGATATTTACAATGAACAATTGTTTGTTTGTTTTTTCGAACAAAATGGGTGAAAGTAGGGGGAAATATTTTTTCCCTGGTCAAAATGTACACTCCATGTAATTAGTAGTTACATACACTGTTCATGTTAATAAGGCTTTTTATAAGAACTATACATGTTTTTTGTTTTACCAATAATAAGTGCACATGTATTGTGCTGAATTAGTATGATTTCATTTCTTTTTTAAACCTGAAATTCTCTCATGAGAAGAAATCGTTTTCAACTCTCTCATTCAGCAATGTCTTTGGGTGCATTCGTAAATTGCCTCCAGTGTGTCAGAATGGCTCTGGGTCGTTCATAAATTCAGAGTGTTGTCAGATTATCTGTTCATAAATTCAGAGCGCTTCGCTCTCGGAGCGTTCAGAGTCCACACTGGACGCTCTGCCCGAGGAGTAGGGTTGATCCGAGCGTTCTGACCTCACAACGGCAGTCAAGCACCTAAGCTAACTGGCTAAAGCTGGCTAGCTTGCTTGCTACTTCCAGACAAAAACGAGAGAACACCTCACTCTGACCATTTTACTCACCCTAGCAGAGTTGGTTAGGCTGTTTTCATGTTATCTAGAGCGTTAGTGACTGTAACTGTGCTGCTGGCAACAATTTAATTACGTTTTTTCCGAAGACCTTTACTGACACCGGTCATATTCAACGGGTGTTGCGCGTTCGTAAATTAATCAATTATTCTGTGCTCTGGCACACTCAGACGAGAGTGCTCTGAACTCGGAGTAGAGAGACAGAGTTAATTTACGAACGCACCCTTTGTTAGACATTTTTGTTTTCGATTAGAAAAGCCAAAGAACAAGGACTGCAAATGCACCCTATAAAACTGTAGTAGCCTATGTGGCGTTTGGCAAGGCAGGGGCATTACCTTTGTGTGAGTGTGTGTGTGTGTGTGTGTGTGTGTGTTTCTCATTAACAATGGTAAGGTCTCTCTGCTACAATCAATCCGAAATCATTGCTACATCGATTCTGAGTAACTCATGAGAAAACACACCCTACACAGACTAGGCACAGTATAGGATTTTATGTATTTTGGAATAAATATTGTGACTCTCTGTTCTGTTGTTCTGCATTGAAGGGTGTGAAGAAGAAGGAACATTTTGATTTGATTGTCATCGTGTAGCTGCTAGGCCTACGGGTCTGCTATCATGATAGAGCACCTTTCACAGAATGTGTGCTGTGTGACTGTCAGACATGGTCAAGACTTGATGGAGCACCTTTCACAAGAACTGTCTTGACTTGTCCTGCATTCTCAGGTTGCAGAGTACCATGAAGGGGAAACTGTTTGGCATTTGTCTACAATAGGCTATTTAAAGGACACTAGCTAGCTCCCAGATAGGCCTACAGTCCGGTAGACTACCTACATGATGCAATTATTTATAGAGAAGAGCGAGATTATTTGTATTTGTCAAATGGCAGCCAAGCATCATCATTACGTCACCAGAATAAGACCCTAGATATTTATTGGAAAGGAGCATCAAGAGCGTCACGGTGCGCTTTCACCACACTGAAGTTCATCATCATTTATTTAATGCGTAGCCTAATAAACGACATGCTTTCCGGAGTCTGACCACACAATTGTCATCATGCAACTACTACACAGGGACTACGTCTATGGATCTGCTGTCATGATAGAGCACCTTTCACAGAATGTGTGCTGTGTCACTGTCAGACACCGTCAAGACTTGATGGAGCAACTTTCACAAGAACTCTCTTGACTTGTCCTGCATTCTCAGGTTGCAGAGTACCATGAAGGGGAAACTGGTTGGCCTTTGTCTACAATAGCCTATTTCAAGGACACTAACCAGGTTTCCATCCAACGTTTTAACGAGAGTTAGCATGCAGTTTATTAGGCTACAAATTAAATAAATTATGATGAACTTCACAGGGTGGTGAAAGTGCAAGGTGACGAGTTTGATGCTCCTTTCCAATAAATATTCAGGGTCTTATTCTGGTGACATGATCATCTACGCTTGTCTGCCGTTTGACAAATACAAATAATTTCGCTGTTGTGTCCATAATAATCTAATCACGTAGGCTTTACATCCAATTGGCAACCGATTTTCATGCGAATATTCAAAAATCAGCATATGCACATTTTCCCACAAGAGATGTGTTTCCATCAAATTGACTTTCTGCGGATGAAAGTCTGTCCGTGATGAAATAGTGAACAAAAAAAACAACTTTTGCGGTTACATTCCCATGTACCGAATAAAAAATACAAGTTAAATGGGTTTCCGCATTTCCAACTGTACTGATGGTTATGTCACAAAAAATGTTGAGTTAAATAGCGAATGTTCACTCTAGTCTTGGCACGTGCGCTCTAGCTAACACCTTGCAGATAAAGTGCGGGTAGGCTACCTACAGTGCCTTCGGAAAGTATTCAGACCCCTTACATTTTTCCACATTTTGTTAGGTTACAGCCTTATTCTAAAATTGATTCAATTGTTTTCCCTCATCAATCTACACACAATACCTCATAATGACAAAGCAAAAACGGTTTTATAGACATTTTGGCTAATTTATTTAAAAAAAAATAATAATATCATATTTACATAAGTATTGAGACCCTTTACTAAGTACTTTGTTGAAGCACCTTTGGCAGCGATTACAGCCTCGAGTCTTCTTGAGTATGATGCTACAAGCTTGGTATGCCTGTATTTGGGGGAGTTTCTCCCATTCTTCTCTGCAGATCCTCTCAAGCTCTGTTGGCTTGGATGGGGAGAATTGCTGCACAACTATTTTCAGGTCTCTCCAGAGATGTTCGATCAGGTTCAAGTCCAGGCTCTGGCTGGGCCACTCAAGGACATTCAGAGACTTGTTCTGAAGCCACTCCTGCGTTGTCTTGGCTGTGTGCTTAGGGTCGTTGTCCTGTTGGAAGGTGAACCCTCGGCCCAGTCTGAGGTCCTGAGCGCCCTGGAGCAGGTTTTCATCAAGGATCTCTCTGTACTTTGCTCTGTTCATCTTTCCCTCGACCCTGACTAGTCTTCCAGTCCCTGCCGATGAAAAACATCCCCACAGCATGATGCTGCCACCACCATGCTTCACCGTAGGGATGGTGCCAGGTTTCCTCCAGATGTGACGCTTGGCCTTCAGGCCAAAGAGTTCAATCTTGGTTTCATCAGACCAGAGAATCTTGTTTCTCATGGTCTGAGAGTTTTTTTGCTTTTTGCTCTGACATGCACAGTCAACTGTGGGACCTTATATAGACAGCTGTGTGCCTTTCCAAATCATGTCCAATCAATTGAATTTAACACAGGTGGACTCCAATCAAGTTGTAGAAACATCTCAAGGATGATCAATGGAAACAGGATGCACCTGAGCTCAATTTCGAGTCTCATAACAAAGGGTCTGAATACTTATGTAAATAAGGTATTTCTGTTTTTTGTTTTTTATAAATTTGCTAACATTTGTCATTATGGGGTATTGTGTGTAGATTGCTGAGGAAATTGTTTTATTTAATCGATTTTAGAATAAGGCTGTAACGTAACAAAATGTGGAAAAATCAAGGGGTCTGAATACTTTCCGAAGGCACTGTACATGATGAGATTAATATGGACAAAAGAGCGAGATTACTTGTATTTGTCAAACGGTAGCCAAGCATCGATCATCGTGTCACCAGAATAAGACTTTCAATATTTATTGGGAAGGAGCATCAAGCTCATCACCTTCCACTTTCACCACTCTGTGAAGTTTATCATCTGTAGCCTAATAAATTGCTTGCTTTCCCGATTCCTATCATCGCGTGACTCCAAGTCTATTTCGATATGATGGTTATTATATCAATATTTGCGCATAAAAGCATTTCCACCGCCATTTCTTGCATAATTAACTTTACTTTAAGATTTATTGTTGTTAGGTAATAACTGAATACTGAATGAGTTTTTGTTTCACCAGTAAAATGTGTCTTTATTCTATGTATAATAGGCTATTGGTTACTTCGCAAGTTTGGTTATGGGAGTACTATATATTGGTGAGGTTAGGAGTTTTTCCTGGTCAACTGGTCAGTATATTAATTATAACACTTTTCCTATTTGCAGTGCTCTCCCACTCTGAGGACCCTCATGACTCCCAGAGGCCAGTGATGTTGGCCATGCAGCACTACAACTCCTCAGGCCTGGCTGCCCCCCATCTCCTCCCCAACCAGACCTGGGGGGTGGAGGGGGTGCCGGCCATGGCCTGGAGGGCAAACATCACAGAGAGGCCCATGTCTCCCCCCAGTAACCCCACAGCAGCCGGCCTCTCCATGACCCTGGGCATCCTGTCCAACATCGTAGCCCTGGTCATCCTGGCCAAAGCCTACGCCCGCCTGCGCCGCCGCTCCAAGGCCACCTTCCTGCTCTTCGCCAGCTCCCTGGTGGCCACAGACTTTGCCGGCCACGTCATCCCCGGTGCCCTGGTGTTGAGGCTGTACTCAGCTGGGGCTGCGACTGGGCCCTTAGCTCGCGCTGCCACCGATGCCCCCTGCCAGTTCCTAGGGGGTAGCATGGTGTTCTTCGGCTTGTGCCCATTGTTTCTGGGCTGTGCCATGGCTGCTGAACGCTGCCTGGGCGTCACACAGCCCCTGCTCCATGCCTCACTGGTCACCACGGCTCGCACCAAGATGGCGCTGGCTCTCATCTGGCTGCTGGCTCTGTGTGTGGCCCTCCTGCCCTTCTTCAGGCTGGGGGCCTACACCTACCAGTACCCCTGGACCTGGTGCTTCATCAGGGTCCTGGGAGAGACTCAGGAGACGGACGTGGCCTTTGTCATGCTGTTCTCTGGACTGGGCCTGGCCTCTCTGACTGTGGCCCTGGTGTGTAATACCATCAGTGGGGTCACGCTGGTGCTTGCCAGACTGCGTAAGAAGTGTAAGACCTGCTACCGTCGCTCAGCCAAGTCCCACGACATTGAGATGGTGGCCCAGCTGGTGGGCATTATGATCACCTCTTGCATCTGCTGGAGCCCCCTGCTGGTGAGTTGGGAAAGTTCAGTTCACTGAAGCTCACAATTCTGCATGAATCAGTGTAGGGGTCAAAACTATCTTTATTGAGGTCTCTTTTCAATCCTTACCATGGAAATTGAAAGGCAATGCTCCCACGTTAGCGGGGACTGCATTCACGGTAAACGCTGCATATGTCTGCTCAATCGGAAAATCCCACATTAAAAAATACTAGTATACTATGGTATAAATCAGGGCTCTCCAACACTGTTCCTGGAAAGCTGGCGTCCTGTAGGCTTTTGCTCCAATCCCAATCTAGTGCATCTGATTCTAATAATTAGCTGGTTGATAAACTGAATCAGGTTAGTTACAACTGGGGTTGGAGTGGACACCTACAGGAGGGTAGCTCTCTTGGAATAGGGTTAAATAACCCTGGTATAAAAACTATCTTAACAGATAGTTTAACACTTCTGCTCTTTTCTGTAACCTGTAGGGAACACAATATGGTCTATACTTGGCATGAAGGTTTCTCACTTATGGGTGGCACAAATTGGGCTATGGGGGAGGGGAATGGGCAGGGTATATGCAAATTAAATACTGTCGTCTTTACTATAGTAAAAAACTTTTAGTGTTTTTGCGGACTGTAGTGTTTTTGCGGACATCACGGTAGTATTTACTACAGTGTTCTTTTGCGGATAATACTGTAATATGAATTGTAGTATTCTACAGTACACTACAACATTCTATAGTAAGTACTACACATGATTCAGGGATACTACAGATACTACAGAATTCTATAGTAAACTGTAGTAATTTTTCATGTGGGTTACATTTACATTTCTATTGCGCAATATGTAACGCTTCAGTGATACAGATTGAATAGAGCCCTTAATCTTCATTCACTGAGATACTGAAATGGATTTGACTTGGAACTATGGAAATGAAGAGTTAGAGCTCTATAATCGGAAATGATCCGAGTCATCACCTACCACTGAGCTGTGATAGGAATGACATGCTCTTCTGCATGCATCCCATTCTCAGGCTGTGTGAAAGTGCATGGTGGTTTATCATCAAATCATCAAATAAGAATGGTGTACATCAGCACTTCATGTAATCCTTATAAATAATAGTAATGTTCATAATTGTTTGTGGCTCAGAGGAATGTAAATATCCAAGATATTCTGACCTATAATTGTTTATTAATTATTTCAATTTAACCCTTATTTTACTAGGTAAGTTGACTGAGAACACATTCTGATTTACAGCAACGACCTGGGGAAAAGTTACAGGAGAGAGGAGGGGGGATGAATGAGCCAATTGGAAGCTGGGGATGATTAGGTGGCCATAATGGTATGAGGGCCAGATTGGAAATGTAGCCAGGACACCGAGGTTAACACCCTTACTCTTACGATAAGTGCAATGGGATCTTTAGTGACCACAGAGAGCAGGACACCCGTTTAACGTCTCATCCGAAAGACGGCACCCTGCACGGGGCAATGTCCCCAATCACTGCCCTGGGATCTTTTTGTTTTTGACCAGAGGAAAGAGTGCCTCTTACTGGCCCTCCAACATCGCTTCCAGCAGCATCTGGTCTCCCATCCAGGGCCAACCAGGACCGACCCACCCTACTTAGCTTCCGAGGCAAGCCAGCAGTGCGCTGCAGGGTGGTATGCTGCTGGCTAAAACTCAAAAGCATAAAATAATATTGTAAAAATTATCTGCTAACAAAAGTAATTAATCCTCTCAGTAAATCTCCAAGATATTCTGCCCCATAAACTCAAAGGCCTGAAATAATATAGAAAATCTCTGCTAAGAATCCAGTAATAATTCATCCTCTTTTTGTATACCTTCTGAAATAGACACTTTCCAGTTCCCAGTCATAAACACTTAAAACACATGGAAAGACAGGGTGCACTGCACCAAGGGTATACATGAATAGTCATGGTGGGCCATTGATGGAATAAATTATAAATGATTTAAGGGCATGCCATTATGAAGGGCTTGAATAGCCCTGGTCTTGCTGGGCATCACCCTATTTCAGATTGGATTTCTGAAAGTCAGTGGTGCGTCAGAGTGGCTGACATTGAGAATGTTAGCACTGACAGGCATCATAGCTTCTCTCCTTTTCCAGTCTTATGGGAAAGAGGAATATTAGCCAACAAAAATAATTTCATACAAACACATGATGATGGTTTGATGATTTTCAATCAAGGAGATTTTTTTGTACAATTCCAATACTAAGAATTTGGTATAAACTGTTGATATGTCATATCAATTATTCAGGTCCACTATAAAAGTAACTATTCATTTTGACACATAAACTGTGAGGAGTGAAAGAGGACAGACTATAAAACATGCTTCAAATTATGGCGGCCTGTTACTTGTCACCACTGGGTCTGTTCAAACTAGCCTTGAGCACCCCCCCCGCCCCTCCCCCATCTCCCTCCCAAAAAGTATCCATTGTTCTTTATTTGCATAATACTGCACAAAAGTTGGGCCCAAGTATAATTACTGATGTGTGTACTAAATAGGAAACGCTTAGCATTTATTTTTTATTGTTGGGGAAATGTGAGAACCATTAAAGAGGCATTGTTTGTGCTTAAGATCTCTTAATAAGCTGTGGCTAATTGTTATAAATATTGCAATTAAGATTTATCATGCAATTTTGATTTTAGAGCCTGTGATTTATTACATCAGTACAGCTATTCATAGGAACACGTTGTGAAGATGCATTTTGACTGCTCCATTCATTTATTTATTTGTTCATATGTGGCATACTACAGTGGCAGGTAATATAGTTATATTACTAGCAGTGTATGCAGATTGATGCAAACATATATACACCAGCTGAACATCTCTATATCCTGCACAACCAGTGTAAAATACTTTGCTAAACTAACCTAGGTATCTGTGTTCCTTGCAGATCTTCGGCCTGATGTCAGTCACACGGTCCTACAGTGGTTCCATAGGCAGTGACCAGGACACATACAGGAGGTTGATGGTGATGGGCGTCCGGCTGGCCTCCTGGAACCAGATCCTGGACCCCTGGGTCTACATCCTGCTGCGCCGGGCCGTGCTGAGAAAGATCTACCGCATCACCAAGAGCCGAGCCAGCTTCAAGAACAGCACCTTCCGCCACTGGGACATCAGCTCCTTCCAGAACTCTGAGAAAATAAACACTGTCAACAGGATCTGAGGGAGAAGAAAAGCCACAGACAGAAAGAGACTTCTTATCAGGTCCTTTGTTGCTCTTGGTGCTTTATTTACGACCCAAGCCAACATGATGGACGGAGGAGAAGACTGAACCTCCAGCAGTAGGATCTAACAGCAGTGTTGGTGTATCACACAAAAGGAAATACCCATTGCCTATAAGACCTATGTTCCTTTATTGAGAACTGTGTGGGTCTGCCTGACTGTGAAAGTCTATGGGGTTTGGGATTAAAAACATCATCCTCCAGATCTTGGATCTCTGTCAGATTGATTTGATTGGCCAGTAAGACCTGATTTTGACTGTTGTGTGGAGAAGTCTCATAATTTTATGAGAAACAGCCAAACCAGACTATACTCAAACAAAGAAAATGGCATGAACGGATTTATAACAAAAAAATATGACCAAGTAAGGAGAGTATGCTTCACCTGGATACTGGACACATAGCACAGATAATTCTGGCCATGGAGAAAGGCCTGTTGTAAAATTGTATGGTAGGTCACGCAACATGAGTCTTTCTCTGTGTACATAACAGTACATGAAATGAAGCTGACTATAAGATCTCAACAACAAACATCTCAAATTATATATATGTGTGTGTGTGTGTGTGTGTGTGTGTGTTACTGTCAGTGTTTTTTGGAGTTCATACTTTGTTTGTTTGTGGAAATGTCAAAGTGCACTTTGACACATCATGAAGTCAGTGGCACTATGCCAAAGCAAAGTAAAGGCTGTGCTTTTACCTGTGCTTGAAGATGTGAAAGACATACAGTATGTGTCAAACCTGTAATGCTATTGACATGTGTGTATTTATTACTTACAGTTGAAGTCGGATGTTTACATACACCTTAGCCAAATAGATGTTAAACTCAGTTTTTCACAATTCCTGACATTTAATCCTAGTAAACATTCCCTGTCTTAGGTCAGTTAGGATCACCACTTTATTTTAAGAATGTGAAATGTCAGAATAATAGTAGAGAGAATTATTTATTTCAGATTTTATTTATTTAATCACATTCCCAGTGGGTCAGAAGTTTACATACACTCAATTAGTACTTGGTAGCATTGCCTTTAAATTGTTTAACTTGGGTCAAACGTTCCGCGTAGCCTTCCACAAGCTTCCCACAATAAGTTGGGTGAATTTTGGCCCATTCCTCCTGACAGAGCTGGTGTAACTGAGTCAGGTTTGTAGGCCTCCTTGCTCGCACAAGCTTTTTTAGTTCTGCCCACAAATTCTCTATAGGATTGAGGTCAGGGCTTTGTGATGGCCACTCCAATACCTTGACTTTGTTGTCCTTAAGCCATTTTGCCACAACTTTGGAAGTATGCTTGGGGTCATTGTCCATTTGGAAGACCCATTTGCGACCAAGCTTTAACTTCCTGACTGATGTCTTGAGATGTTGCTTCAATATATCCACATAATTTTCCTTCCTCATGATGCCATTTATTTTGTGAAGTGCACCAGTCCCTCCTGCAGCAAAGCACCCCACAGCATAATGCTGCCACCCCGTGCTTCACGGTTGGAATGGTGTTCTTCGGCTTGCAAGTCCCCCCTTTTTCCTCCAAACATAACGATGGTCATTATGGCCAAACAGTTCTATTTTTGTTTCATCAGACCAGAGGACATTTCTCCAAAAAGTATGATCTTTGTCCCCATGTACAGTTGCAAACCGTAGTCTGACTTTTTTATGGCAGTTTTGGAGCAGTGGCTTCTTCCTTGCTGAGTGGCCTTTCAGGTTATGTCGATATAGGACTTATTTTACTGTGGATATAGATACGTTTGTACCTGTTTCCTCCAGCATCTTCACAAGGTCCTTTGCTGTTGTTCTGGGATTGATTTGCACTTTTCGCACAAAAGTACGTTCATCTCTAGGAGACAGAACCCCTCTCCTTCCTGAGCGGTATGACAGCTGCGTGGTCCCATGGTGTTTATACTTGTGTACTATTGTTTGTACAGATGAACGTGGTACCTTCAGGCATTTGGAAATTGCTCCCAAGGATGAACCAGACTTGTGGAGGTCGACAATTCTTTTTCTGAGGTCTTGGCTGATTTATTTTAATTTTCCCATGATGTCAAGCAAAGAGGCACTGAGTTTGAAGGTAGGCCTTGAAATACATCCACAGGTACACCTCCAATTGACTCAAATGATGTCAATTAGCCTATCAGAAGCTTCTAAAGCCATGACATCATTTTCTGGAATTTTCCAAGCTGTTTAAAGGCACAGTCAACTTAGTGTTTGTAAACTTCTGACCCACTGGAATTGTGATACAGTAAATTATAAGTGAAATAATCTGTCTGTAAACAATTGTTGGAAAAATTACTTGTGTCGTGCACAAAGTAGATGTCCTAACCGACTTGCCAAAACTATAGTTTGTTAACAAGAAATGTGTGGAGTGGTAATGAGTTTTAATGACTCCAACCTAAGTGTATGTAAACTTTCGACTTCAACTGTATATTATTTCCCCAATTGTCTGGGGACCTACAGTGAGGGAAAAAAGTATTTGATCCCCTGCTGATTTTGTACGTTTGCCCACTGACAAAGACATGATCAGTCTATAATTTTTATGGTAGGTTTATTTGAACAGTGAGAGACAGAATAACAGCAAAAAAATCCAGAAAAACGCATGTCAAAAATGTTATAAATAAATAAATAAGTATTTGGCCCCTCTGCAAAACATGACTTAGTACTTGGTGGCAAAACCCTTGTTGGCAATCACAGAGGTCAGACGTTTCTTGTAGCTGGCCACCAGGTTTGCACACATCTCAGGAGGGATTTTGTCCCACTCCTCTTTGCAGATCTTCTCCAAGTCATTAAGATTTCGAGCCTGACGTTTTGGCAACTCGAACCTTCAGCTCCCTCCACAGATTTTCTATGGGATTAAGGTCTGGAGACTGGCTAGGCCACTCCAGGACCTTAATGTGCTTCTTCTTGAGCCACTCCTTTGTTGCCTTGGCCGTGTGTTTTGGGTCATTGTCATGCTGGAATACCCATCCACGACCCATTTTCAATGCCCTGGCTGAGGGAAGGAGGTTCTCACCCAAGATTTGACGGTACATTGCGCCGTCCATCGTCCCTTTGATGCGGTGAAGTTGTTCTGTCCCCTTAGCAGAAAAACACCCCCAAAGCATAATGTTTCCACCTCCATGTTTGACGGTGGGGATGGTGTTCTTGGGGTCATAGGCAGCATTCCTCCTCCAAACATGGCGAGTTGAGTTGATGCCAAAGAGCTCAATTTTGGTCTCATCTGACCACAACACTTTCACCCAGTTCTCCTCTGAATCATTCAGATGTTCATTGGCAAACTTCAGACAGGCCTGTATATGTGCTGTCTTGAGCAGGGGGACCTTGCGAGCGCTGCAGGATTTCAAGCCTTCACGGCGTAGTGTGTTACCAATTGTTTTCTTGGTAACTATGGTCCCAGCTGCCTTGAGATCATTGACAAGTGTAGTTCTGGGCTGATTCCTCACCATTCTCATGATCATTGCAACTCCACGAGGTGAGATCTTGCATGGAGCCCCAGGCTGAGGGAGATTGACAGTTATTTTGTGTTTCTTCCATTTGCGAATAATCGCACCAACTGTTGTCACCTTCTCACCAAGCTGCTTGGCGATGGTCTTGTAGCCCATTCCAGCCTTGTGTAGGTCTACAATCTTGTCCCTGACATCCTTGGAGAGCTCTTTGGTCTTGGCCATGGTGGAGAGTTTGGAATCTGAATGATTGATTGCTTCTGAGGACAGGTGTCTTTTATACAGGTAACAAGCGGAGATTAGGAGCACTCCCTTTAAGAGTGTGCTCCTAATCTCAGCTCGTTACCTGTATAAAAGACACCTGGGAGCCAGAAATCTTTCTGATTGAGAGGGGGTCTAATACTTATTTCCCTCATTAATATGCAAATCAATTGATAACATTTTTGACATGCGTTTTTCTGGATTTTGTTTTTGTTATTCTGTCACTCATTGTTCAAATAAACCTACCATTAAAATTATAGACTGATAATTTCTTTGTCAGTAGGCAAACGTACAAAATCAGCAGGGGATCAAATACTTTTTTCCCTCACTGTAAATTAAGCTAAGTGTTGCAAAAGCTATAGAATGTAATGTTGTCTAATAAAGTTTATGTTGCATGTTACCCTTTTTTACTGAAAAACACATTTTACTTCAAATGAAACCACAAAATGGCCTGTCAGGGTCATAGCACCATGGTGCTAATCCCAGGGGAGATCAGAGGTGTGGAAAATGTCATCTGGCAGGGTGAAGTAGAACAGAAATGATCTCAGTATAGGTATGAATTGATGCAAGTTTTCACTACTCCATCAATTGCAATAGTTGTAATGAAGGTTCAGAGTAAAGTGGTCTGTAATGGCTCATATTGATGAACTACCACAAATAATTTCCTTCAATACATACAACGCCTTACAATTACATTAATTTTCTCTGGGGTTTATGGGAATTATATGAATTCAATAAGGAATTCGAAAATAAGACAGCTCTACATCACAGAGTTGCTCCTTAAAATCCAGAAACAAAAAGGAATTTACATACAACCGCTTATCACACCAGGCCAAATAATTTGTTAGCGGAGTTTACCCTGAATCCCCCCCCTCCCTCACCAGCAAAGCACCCCCACACGAAGCACCATCCATGCTTCACGATGGGAACCACACATGCGGAGATCATCCATTCACCTACTCTGTGTCTCACAAAGACACGGCGGTTGGAACCAAAAATCTCAAATTTGGACTCATCAGACCAAAGGACAGATTTCCACTGGTCTAATGTCCGTTGCTCGTGTTTCTTGGCCCAAGCAAGTCTTCTTCTTTAGTAGTGGTTCTTTGCAGCAATTCGAACATGAAGGCCTGATTCACGCAGTCTCCTCTGAACAGTTGATCAAATCAAATCAAATTGTATTGGTCACATGCACGTGTTTAGCAGATGTTATTGCGGGTGTAGCGAAATGCTTGTGCTTCTAGCTCCGACAGTGCAGTAATATCTAACAAGTAATATCTAACAATTTCACAACATATACCCAATATACACAAATCTAAGTTAGGAATGAATTAAGAATATATACATATATGGACGAGCGATGTCAGAGCGGCATGGACTAAGATACAGTAGAATAGTATAGAATACAGTATATACATATGAGGTGAGTAATGCAAGATATGTCAACATTATTAAAGTGACTAAGATACCATAGAATAGGATAGAATACAGTATATACATATGTGATGAGTAATGCAAGATATGTAAACATTATTAAAGTGGCCAGTGATTTCTAGTCTATGTCTATAGGCAGCAGCCTCTAATGTGCTAGTGATGGCTGTTTAAGAGTCTGATGGCCTTGAGATAGAAGCTGTTACTTGAACTCTGTGAAGCATTTATTTGTGCTGCAATCTGAGGTGCAGTTAATTGCCTATTTCTGAGGCTGGTAACTCTAATGAACTTATCCTCTGCAGCAGAGGTAACTCTGGTTCTTCCTTTCCTGTGGCGGTCCTCATTAGAGCCAGTTTCATCATAGCGCTTGATGGTTTTTGCGACTGCAGTTGAAGAAACTGACTGACCTTCATGTCATAAAGTAATGATGGACTGTTGTTTCTCTTTGCTTATTTGAGCTGTTCTTGCCATAATATGGACTTGGTCTTTTACCAAATAGGGCTATCTTCTATATACCACCCCTACCTTGTCACAACACAACTGATTGGCTCAAATGCATTAAGCAGGAAATAAATTCCACAAATTAACTTTTAACAAAGCACACCTGTTAATTGAAATGCATTCCAGGTGACTACCTCATGAAGCTGGTTGAGAGAATGCGAAGAGTGTGTAAAGCTGTCATCAAGGCAAAGTGTGGCTACTTTGAAGAATATAAAATATATTTTGATTTGTTTAACACTTTATTGGTTACTACATGATTCCATATGTGTTATTTCATAGTTTTGATGTCTTCACTATTATTCTACAATGTAGAAAATAGTAAAAATAAAGAAAAACCTTTGAATGAGTAGATGTGTCCAAACTTTTGACTGGTACTGTATCTGTGACAAGTCCTATGTAGCTCAATAGGTAGCGCATGGCGCTTGTAATGCCAGGGTAGTGGGTTCGATCCCCGGGACCACCCATACGTAAAAATGTATGCACGCATGACTGTAAGTCGCTTTGGATAAAAGCGTCTGCTAAATGACATATTATTATTATAAAGCCAAGGAGAGGGCACAACTGAACTATCAGTCTGACTGTATAATATTATTTACTGTGATTCATTTCAAGAGGCAAAGTGTCTATCAGAGCCGCAAGCATGTATAATTTGACTATGGGAGAAAGGCCCCCATTCAATAGCAGTTGTCTGTAAAACCCTGCATCTTGATTTTAGGAGTTGTACTCATACGCAATAGACTCTTCATTATACTACAGTGACATCTAGTGAATGTTTTTGGGAGAGCAACAGCACAGATATCACATTCCCAAGAGCTGCAGAGAAATCCAGAAAAATACAGCATACTTTCCTATAGTCTACTATTCTACATTTTATCTTCATCGTGGAAATGAATATGTATTTGTTCCAATGACTGTGCCGGAAGCACAAGCATACTTGCCAAGCTGTTCCCCATCAAATTGTAACATTTAATCGAAACAGATTCTAGGCCCATTTATAGGGATATAGTCTGAGACAGATATGAAAACAACAAGCAGTCTATTAAAGGCTCAAGGTTTAGGTTTGCTTGTATAGTAGTAGGTAACAGTACAAAAGACATTGACACAAGTACACAAATGGATTCTTAGATATTTGCTCCTTTCTTAAGTGCAACAGTGCTTTCACAGGACTAGATACAGTGGGGAGAACAAGTATTTGATACACTGCCGATTTTGCAGGTTTTCCTACTTACAAAGCATGTAGAGGTCTGTAATTTTTATCATAGGTACACTTCAACTGTGAGAGGCGGAATCTAAAACAAAAATCCAGAAAATCACATTGTATGATTTTTAAGTAATTCATTTGCATTTTATTGCATGACATAAGTATTTGATACATCAGAAAAGCAGAACTTAATATTTGGTACAGAAACCTTTGTTTGCAATTACAGAGATCATACGTTTCCTGTAGGTCTTGACCAGGTTTGCACACACTGCAGCAGGGATTTTGGCCCACTCCTCCTTACCTTCTCCAGATCCTTCAGGTTTTGGGGCTGTCGCTGGGCAATACGGACTTTCAGCTCCCTCCAAAGATTTTCTATTGGGTTCAGGTCCGGAGACTGGCTAGGCCACTCCAGGACCTTGAGATGCTTCTTACAGAGCCACTCCTTAGTTGCCCTGGCTGTGTGTTTCGGGTCGTTGTCATGCTGGAAGACCCAGCCACGACCCATCTTCAATGCTCTTACTGAGGGAAGGAGGTTGTTGGCCAAGATCTCGCGATACATGGCCCCATCCATCCTCCCCTCAATACGGTGCAGTCGTCCTGTCCCCTTTGCAGAAAAGCATCCCCAAATAATTATGTTTCCACCTCCATGCTTCCCGGTTGGGATGGTGTTCTTGGGGTTGTACTCATCCTTCTTCTTCCTCCAAACACGGCGAGTGGAGTTTAGACCAAAAAGCTATATTTTTGTCTCATCAGACCACATGACCTTCTCCCATTCCTCCTCTGGATCATCCAGATGGTCATTGGCAAACTTCAGACGGGCCTGGACATGCGCTGGCTTGAGCAGGGGGACCTTGCGTGTGCTGCAGGATTTTAATCCATGACGGCATTGTGTGTTACTAATGGTTTTCTTTGAGACTGTGGTCCCAGCTCTCTTCAGGTAATTGACCAGGTCCTGCCGTGTAGTTCTGGGCTGATCCCTCACCTTCCTCATGATCATTGATGCCCCACGAGGTGAGATCTTGCATGGAGCCCCAGACCGAGGGTGATTGACCGTCATCTTGAACTTCTTCCATTTTCTAATAATTGCGCCAACAGTTGTTGCCTTCTCACCAAGCTGCTTGCCTATTGTCCTGTAGCCCATCCCAGCCTTGTGCATGTCTACAATTTTATCCCTGATGTCCATACCTAGCTCTCTGGTCTTGGCCATTGTGGAGAGGTTGGAGTCTGTTTGATTGAGTGTGTGGACAGGTGTCTTTTATACAGGTAACAAGTTCAAACAGGTGCAGTTAATACAGGTAATGAGTGGAGAACAGGAGGGGTTCTTAAAGAAAAACTAACAGGTCTGTGAGAGCCGGAATTTTTACTTCTTACTGGTTGGTAGGTGATCAAATACTTATGTCATGCAATAAAATGTAAATTAATTACTTAAAAATCATACAATGTGATTTTCTGGATTTTTGTTTTAGATTCCGTCTCTCACAGTTGAAGTGTACCTATGATAAAAAATTACAGACCTCTACATGCTTTGTAAGTAGGAAAACCTGCAAATCGGCAGTGTATCAAATACTTGTTCTCCCCACTGTATGTTGCTGACAGTTACACAAAACGGACAAAAAACAATTACGGACAAAAAACAATTACAAACAATGCTTCATGAAAGAAAATAAAGAACACTTAGCCACTGCATTCAAACATAAATAGTAACTATTTTTGAAATTGAAATATAATTAACAAAAATATAAATGCAACATGTAAAGTGTTGGTCCCATGTTTCATGAGATGAAATAAAAGATCCCAGAAATGTTCCATATGCACAAAAAGCATATATCTCTCAAATTTTGTGCAGAAATTTGTTTACATCTCTGTTAGTGAGCGTTTGTCCTTCGCCAAGATAATCCATCCACCTGACAGGTGTGGCATATCAAGAAGCTGATTAAACAGCATGATATTTACACAGGTGCACCTTGTGCTGGGGACAATAAAAGGGCACTCTAAAATGTGCAGTTTTGTCACACAACACAATACCGCAGATGTCTCAAGTTGAGGGAGTTTGCAATTGTCATGCTGACTGCAGGATTGTCCACCAGAGCTGTTGCCAGAAAATGTCACGTTTATTTCTCTACCATAAGCCGCCTCCATCTTCGTTTTAGAGAATTTGGCTGTATGTCCAACCGCAGACCACATGTATGGCGTTGTGTGGGCGAGCGGTTTGCTGATGTCAATGTTGTGAACAGAGTGCCCCATGGTGGCGGTGGGATTATGGTATTGGCAGGCATAAACTACGGACAACAAACACAATAGAATTTTATCAATGGCAATTTGAATGCACAGAGATACCGTGACAAGATCCTGAGGCCAATTGTCGTGCCATTTATCCGCCGCCATCACCTCATGTTTCAACATGATAATGCACGGCCCCATGTCGCAAGGATCTGTACACAATTCCTGGAAGCTGAACATTTCCCAGTTCTTCCATGGCCTGCATACTGACCAGACATGTCACACATTGAGCATGTTTAAGGATGCTCTGGCTCGATGTGTACGACAGCGTGTTCCAGTTCCCGCCAATATCCAGTAACTTCTCACAGCCATTGAAGAGGAGTGGGACAACATTCCACAGGCCACAATCAACAGCATGATCAACTTTATGCACGAGGCAACTGGTGGTCACACCAGATACTGACTGGTTTTCTGATCCACACACGCTATAAAAAAAAAGGTATCTGTGAACAACAGATGCATATCTGTAAACCCCCTTCCCCCCCTCCAATTTGCCAGTTACCCACGGATATGTATAAAAGGGGCCTGCAAGAAAGTGGTAAATAAGAGGGCTGTTTGAAAGGGAGTCATGTAAACATTGCCTGATATTTTTAACAGGTATTATAAACTGGGTGGTTCGAGCTCTGAATGCTGATTGGCTAAAAGCTGTGGTATATTTAAGCAATAAGGCCAGAGGGGGTGTGGTATATGGCCAATATACCACGGCTAAGGGCTGTTCTTTGCTCGATGCAACGCGGAGTGCTAGGACACAGCCCTTAGCTGTGGTATATTGGCCATATATCACAAACCCCCGAGGTGCCTTATTGCTATTATAAACTGGTTACCAACCTAATTAGAGCAGTACAAATAAACGTTTTTTCATACCCATGCTATACAGTCTGATATACATTTACATTTACATCATTTAGCAGACGCTCTTATCCAGAGCGACTTACAAATTGGTGCATTCAACTTATGATAGCAAGTGGGACAACCACTTTTTTTCTTCTTCTTTTTTATGGGGGGTGGGGAAGGGGGGGTAGAAGGATTGCTTTATACTATTCCAGGTATTCCTTAAAGAGGTAGGGTTTCAAGTGTCTCCGGAAGGTGGTCAGTGACTCCGCTGTCCTGGCGTCGTGGGGGAGCTTGTTCCACCATTGGGGTGCCAGAGCAGCAAATAGCTTTGACTGGACTGAGCGGGAACAGTGCTTCTGTAGATGTAGGGGAGCTAGCAGGCCAGAGGTGGATGAACGTAGTGCCCTCGTTTGGGTGTAGGATCAAAGCTTGAAGGTAAGGATGTGCCGTTCCCCTCACAGCTCCGTAGGCAAGCGCCATGGTATTGGCTTTCAGCCAATCAGCATTCAGGGCTCGAACCACCCAGTTTATAACAGACCTATACCACGGGTATGACAAAACATTAATTTTTACTGCCCTAATTACATTGGTAACAATTTTATAATAGCAATTAAGGCAACTCGGGTTTGATTAGCCCTTAGCCGTGTTATATTGGCCATATACCACAAACCCCCTCGTGCCTTATTGCTTAAATATACCACATCTTCTGTCTGAAATGTGTATGTTGTGTGTGTGTTTGTTCACATACTTTAATGGAATCCGCAGACATCGAATGATACCTCTTTTTTATCCTGGATAAACAGACCACGGCGTATAGAGTTGTTAAATAATGATTTACGGTAGCTGTGTAATTTGGGGAAAGTGGCGGTTGATTATCCTACAGTCCGGTACTGACTCATGAACTAGCTAGCTAGCTATTAACTTACATTTCAGACCAGTCGGACATCGAAAGGTGAAACGGGATTGGCTACTTCTTTGGTCACATGCTACTTTCGTCCAATTAGCTTTTAGAATTTGCTGTTCAGCTGTGTGTAGTCATCTCTGCTCCTCGGCGAGAGAGTTGGAGTGAAGCGTTGCTGAATTGGTAAGTCTAGAAGTAGGTTTCATATGTTGTGTTTTATAACGATGCATATTATATTCAGATTTATGAAATTAATACTACCGTCCCTATGAACATGAATTTAGCAACTATATTACCGGTGACATTCATTTTGCGAATTATGTGTCACAAGCTAACGTTAGCCTAGCAGCCCTCTTTGTTCAGAACAGAAGACTTCCTCAGCTCGAACCACAAGCAAGGCAGCATGCTAGTTACCTTACGTTATATTATGGAGAAAAATATTTATATATAGGTACGTGGCTAGGAATTAAAAGCAAATGCATGATTTTGTCCATCGTTCATATGTTTTTAGATTGCCTACGTAGTTATGCCTATGGCTTCAGTGAAAGTGCTAGTCAACCTTAGTTAGCTAGATAACGTTAGCGACAATGCGAGGACACGACCATCTTGGCTAGCCACGCTAGTTAGTTCATCTCATGAAACGTTATCTAGCTGGCTATTTATCACAATATCATGGCGATCACCTATGGCATTTACATGTAACTGTCTAGCTAGACCCACATATAGTTAACTGTCTAATCGTGGTGTGAGTAGTGCAGGGGGCATTTTCCATACTGGCGCACTGAATTGAGGCTTGAAATTAAAATGGCGTCTGAAATGATTCTCTTAGCCAGCAGATCCTACCCACTTGGTTACAGCTGCACTAGGGTCAGACAGCCTTCCAGTGTAGATTAAGACACCACAGAGCCTGCGCAAAACATTGCTCGGAAAACTAGGGATCAGACATGTGTATGCCGAATTGTCGCATTATTTTCTTCCTCATGCTAGGTAGCGTAAGCAACAGCAGCCATTTTGGAATATCAGTGTCAGCCAATCGGCTCCTTTGTTGTTCAACGTGACATACCATTCCATAATGGCTACTGCTAGCTAGCATGAGGACAAACATCAGTTTACTTAAAATCAAGCAGTCATTCAATCTTCTTGGTTTAACAGTTGGGATAATGGGACAATTTGGAGTACAACGAGTTATCATCCCTGGATTGAGGTATGTTTTCCCAAGCCATATCTCGGGCCGGGCCCGCAGTGTCTTAATCTACACAGGAAGCCTGTCCGACCCTAGTGCCACTGTAAGCAAGCGGGTCGGATCTACTGGCTAGGCCCTGGGTAGACAATAGTCTGATTAATCAGGTAATTGGTGTATATACAGCCTGATACATTTCTGTGCAAAACCAAGTGTTCCTTACAAGCCAGAATGTTTAGTACATTTAGTCTACATTTAAACTTTACCGCTTGTCTGTGTGCTTTGTCCTTCAGCTGCTTGAAATTTGAAACAATATCAACAGGAAAGTATTGTTTACCCAACTTTTTAGAGAGCTGTAGGTATATGGTATGTTCAGCACCTATGTAAGGTTAGTTTTATATTTGTTATTTGGTTTGCTCTCGTCAACAGGGTTCGCACAAGGTGCTTGAGGTACTTGAACTTGAAGTACTGCAATACCTTCAAAATCAGACATTTTCTCAAGTTGGTACTTGAATTAAAATGAGAGGAGAACAAAAAATTATCAAATATGTTTATGAAAAACCAAAATGGCAGGAACATTTCGATTCATTCCTGCCTTTTGTGCGTATGGAACATTTCTGGGATCTTTTATTTCAGTTCATGAAACATGGGACCAACACTTTACATGTTGCGTTTTTATATTTTTGTTCATTGTAGTTTACCCACCTTTTTTTTACCACTACATCACTGGACCCAAACCAACCCATACTGTGTAAAGTGCATAAAATGCATCAGACTTTGACGTTGTGAGCATGGGGGAATCATTCCTGAAGAGCCACATGAAGGCAGAAAGACACAATGCTGCATCCTGCGCTGGCGCCAGTTCTACGTGGACTTTTCCCTCTGCAGCAACCTCCAGAGCTTTTTTGACACTCGCCTCATTCACGGGGCACCATTCTGGTGGCCGTTCACATACCGTTTTCCTCACACAGCCCTCCTGACCAACGACACAAAAGCTGCCAGTCAATAGCTACAAAAAAGTGTCTTGCTTCTAATTAGTAGATTCCCAAATGCCCAATGAAAATACAATACAGCCATTAAGTTGGAATTGTGTAGTAAATTATGCCAATAGGAAATGTGTGTTCACCAGTAGGCATGTCCCAAAACTCTGCTCATCGCTACTCAAGTTACTTCAGTACTCACTTACCACTCATGTATGTAGTGAAACAACATTGAGTAGAACTTGTAAGGTAGTGATGAATAGTAAGTTGTTTTTTTCATGAGGTTGTGGCGAGATACTACAATCTGGTGGCGACAAGAAACAATTGCATAATAGGAACTATTACAGATTGAGGGTCCTTGAAAATAAAATTAGTGCTTGAAAAAGTACTTGAAAGTCCTTGAATTTGACTTTCCGCTGTCTGTACGAACCCTGTATCAATAGCTATTGAACCAAGCATGCCATGAAAATGGTATATGCTGAATCGGGGGAGGATGGAAAACAATCACAACCTTTTTGTGAGAATTTTATATTTTGTTTTTATTCTGATCTCTAATAAATCCAAAATGTCCCAGTCTGTTTCTGCCATAGCTTCCCTAGTAATGTAATAAGTGCCAGAATAGTATGATAATGGCAGCCATTTTGGTCAGGGAGAAATCCAAACCAGTAAGTTCTCAGTACCGTTGTCTTCTTTACTCCCATCGCTAGTTGTAGGGGGAATGTTTGAATTTAGAAAATGTTCCTTAAATTAAATCCATTGTTGCTCCATGAGATAATCCAATAATGTATACGCCGCCATTTTAGAGTATCTTTGTCTTCTGTCATTGATCAAAGCAGGCGAGTGTCATTCAAAGCAACACTTTATTTCCTAGTCGCTCATATGACGTGCAGAACTTTTTGGTGGACACCCACCTGTCTTGAACAATGAGACAAAAATAGTCTACGGTGGCGGCGTATACATTATTGGATTACCTCACTGAGCAAAAATTGACTTCATTTAATAACGGCACATTTTCTCAATTCAAATTTTTCTCCTGCAACTAGAGATGGGTTTGGAGAAGACTATGGTAAGTTGAGAATTGAGGATGTTATCGCAGTATAAAGGTTAGTTGAAAAATTGCTCCTGGCGCTTTTCACAAGCTAAGGTGTAACGGCTGTATGGAAGCATTCACATATCGCCGCCGTTACAATGTGTGGCTAGTTTCCTGAATGGAGGGATTTAACACTTGATAGAAATTGTCAGTTTGGTTGTGTGCATTGGATGACTTCTCAGCCAGGTTTGCTGTCAGAACTGAGCGGGTCAAGCCGTGGTGGACTGCCAGTTTCTAATTAGTGTCAACTGCAATGAACCATTCTTAGATTTTAACTGCAGGGCATTCGTGTTAAATCAATTCAGGCTTTGGGACTGCATGTACAGCAGGTCTGTCTGGTTACTGATATGCTTTACCACATCATTCCGAACTGTACGCTGGCTCTGAAATGTTCATTTCACACTCACGGCTGACTGAAGAAGCATGTTTTTAGGTCGGCATTGCTCTCCGTGAGTCATACTGGTATACAGGGGCAGTAGCCCAATGTATCTTCCTTGGTAAAGCTAAGTTTTAGTTACTAACATATCTGGCATCTGCTCCTGTAGAACTGATTCATAATCAAACTGAGTGAATCAGTGTTATGAAAGTAGGTTTTGTTGATGCCCCGAAGGATTGTGCTACAGTTGTGTCCTTGCTCTGGCACTGCTTCAGCCCTGGTCCAACTTTTCCTATCTTTATTTTTGGGAGGAGGAATGTGACTGGTGTCCTGCTTATCATCTGTAGGCCTACTTTCGTCCCAAACTGAGACAAGTTGACAATGATGAAGCTGCCCATTGAAATCAGCAATATTGATATTGGATCACTTTTGGCGCTGAGTTTTATACAGTGAGGCTCAAAATGGGAGAAAGATTTTGACGCAGAGGCGCAACCATGTCCAAAAACAATGCTCATTGTCATACCCCCCCTTTTCTTTTTTTTAGAGCCTACCGAACACAACCCAAGTTTGCAACAGGCTGCAGTAAGAACAACCTTGTTGCTGCTGGATCAGCACATTCAGCCTATGGGCAATTCCATTGTATTGGAGTTATGCTGAGACTCCTACTGTGTAAATTGTTTAAAGCAGTCATTGTGCATAGGCTGGTTTGTAAAACTTGGTTTGTAAAACTTAGAAATCAATGGTGTTTGTTTGGTATACATTTTAAAGTGAAAAATCAGTCTCCGTGTGATTCAGGATAACAACCTCTCCCTCAACGTGATCAAGACAAATGAGATGATTGTGGACTACAGATAAAAAAAGAGGACTGAGCACGCCCCCATTATCATCGACGGGGCTGTAGTGGAACAGGTTGAGAGCTTCAAGTTCCTTGGTGTCCACATCACCAACAAACTTATCATGGTCCAAACACACCAAGACAGTCGTGAAGAGGGCACGACAAAGCCTATTCCCCCTCAGGAGACTGAAAAGATTTGGCACAGGTCCTCAGATCCTCAAAAAGTTATACAGCTGCACCATCGAGAGCATCCTAACTGGTTGCATCACCGCCTGGTATGGCAACTGCTCGGCCTCCGACCACAAGGCACTACAGAGGGTAGTTCGTACGGCCCAGTACATCACTGGGGCCAAGCTTCCTGCCATCCAGGACCTCTATACCAGGCGGTCAGAGGAAGGCCAGAGGAAGGCCCTAAAACCAGAGGAAGACCTCTATACCAACAGTCAGAGGAAGGCCCTAAAAATTGTCAGACTCCAGCCACCCTAGTCATAGACTGTTCTCTCTGCTACCGCACGGCAAGCGGTACCAGAGCGCCAAGTCTAGGTCCAAAAGGCTTCTTAACAGCTTCTACCCCCAAGCCATAAGACTCCTGAATAGCTAATCATGGCTACCCGGACTATTTGCATTGCCCCCCCACCCCAACCCCCTCTTTTACGCTGCTGCTACTCTGTTTATTATTTATGCATAGTCACTTTAAGTCTACCCACGTGTACATATTACCTCGACTAACCGGTGCCCCCGCACATTGATTCTGTACCGGTACCCACTGTATATAACCTCCCTACTGTTATTTTATTTTACTGCTGCTCTTTAATTATTTGCTATTAAAAAAAAATCTTAAACTGCATTGTTGGTTAAGGGCTTGTAAGTAAGCATTTCACTGTAATGTCTACACCTGTTGTATTCGGCGCATGTGGCAAATAAAATTTGATTTGATTCCGTTAGCTTGGAATTTCCCTCTTGTCATGCAAAGCCACCCTTCACTTTAGTAAGGAGCATCCTTAGGTATTTCTTTGAACAGACCAATGTTCTGTTACCCTTAATTACCATGTTTTTATATTATCAAAATCACGTCTGCTGTTCCAGGGAAATCTGGCATTTTATTGCTTTGCTCACTTTAAACGTGTCCCTTTGTTCTCAGCAGAACCAAGCAGCAGTGTTGGTGTTCTGTCTCAGGAAGACCTGTCCTTGTATCACTGCCATATACACAAGATCGAAGACTCCAAAGCAACTATGGTAACTCTTTTCTTATACACTCATTTTTAGGAACGTTTAGGCTGTTTTGTGCAATCAGTTTCTATTTGGTAGTGAACATGGAGCACTTTAATTTTACTAGCTTCACCACTATAATCATTTGCCTCTGCAAACAATCAGCTGTATTTGTCTGACACAAATAATCTTCTAAATCAATTATAAGTTAACAAGGACACGGCGGCATTAAATAATTGCAAAGCTGTAGCGCCATACAAGTAGACCTAAAAAAAAAATTGTAAGGGTAATTCAGGTTGCTGCCAGACAGAACTGCCTTGGGTATTTGGAACACATGCTCCTGCTTACACTTGATTGCGCTCCTCTAATTGGGCACAGCTCTCACCCAGCAGTAGTCCCCAGATACTTATGTAAGGACAGTGAAAGCTGACTAAGGGAAATAATCCTTGTTAGTCATTACTGTGTTTTGAGAATTACAGTGGGGTGAAGGTTATCACATTATGACTGTTTCTTCCTATCAAAGCCTCTTACTGACTATAATTGTGACCTGCTGAAGTCAATTCCTTAAAATAACTCTCCTCTGTTCCCGTCCAGCCTCCTCCCCTGCGCCACCGCTCCATGCGTATCTTCATGAACGACGACCGCCACGTGATGGCCAAGCACTCCGCTGTGTACCCCACACAGGAGGAGTTGGAGGGTGTGCAGAACATGGTGTCCCACACGGAGCGCGCCCTCAAGGCTGTCTCCGACTGGCTGGACGAGCAGGAGAAGGTGGTCAAGTCTGAGCCAGACGGAACAGAGTCCGATAAAGAAAGGTAATGGAGGGGGAAATTGTATTCCAAATGGTGCATGGTGTACAAAATGTCAGTTGCACCATCATGGCTGGGGTGTAGTTGAAGGCAGCATCACTTTCAGCTTTGAGTTTCAAAAGTAATTGACCTGAGTACCCATGTCTCCTCTCCTTTGTCAGTGAGCCCAAGGCGTCGGAGCAGGCCACACGGTCCCTGCGTGGGGTGATGAGGGTTGGCCTGGTGGCCAAGGGCCTGCTGCTGAAGGGGGACCTGGACCTGGAGCTGGTGCTTCTGTGTAAGGACAAGCCCACCATCGCCCTGCTGAAGAACGTGGCAGACAACCTGGCTGTGCAACTCAAGGTGAGTCCATTCACCTACTGGTGTTTTCTGTGTATTAATATTCAGAGTTGGCTTTGTGAAGTTGAATTGATTATTTTAATATTATATTATCCTGCATCATTTATGTTGTGGGGTGATTAATGAGTTTGGGAGGAATAGTCACAACTGAATTCAGTGGCAAATAGTTATTTTTTTATACTTGGGTGTACATGACCTTGTCTGCTTGGCGGGATAGCCACAACATGGCTATTGTATTAACAATCCCTCCTGTTCTACCTGGCAGACCATCACAGAGGACAAGTATGAGGTCACTCAGGTCATCCGTGAAGCCACCATCGTGATCAAGAGCACCAAGGAGCCTCCCCTGACCCTGACTATCAACATGACGTCCCCCCTGGTCCGCGAGGAGGTGGAGAAACAGGCTGCCGGAGGTAGGCTGCCACACAGGGGCAGAAGGTTCACTAGCGCCCCCTTAGGCAGGGAGACTAAATAGGCAGGCAGCCAGTCTAGACAGATATTGTTTATTGGGCCTTCAATGGAGCTAGGGGATGTGAGGGAACTGTCATGTAAGACTCTCGTAGTTCCATGTAATGTGATGTACATTTTTGATGGCCCAATACACAGTATAGAAAGGTTTTCTATTCCCTATGGAGTCCAGACATGAACTATATGAAGGCTTACTGAGAATAACAAAAAACAAACACCACTTTGTTTGCATGTTTTCTACTGAACAATGATGAACGGTTTGCATTGCAGCAAAAATGAGTTGCAAAGTGTTGTCAACTGTTCTGGTTACTAGACCCAGCAGTGTGCTATTGACTGATGTTCATCAGCAGGGAGGACACGGGTTACAGATAACGCCAGGGGCTTTTTGACTCTGCATGGCTGAATGTCACTTCACCCAGTCACAGTCAAAATCAGGGGACAACTGTGATCGCAGTCTTCGTAAATCCAATCCATGGGGGTTGCTCTTTGGTTTGTCCGAAGCAGAGGGAGTCGTCAGTTCAATAATAAATGCAAGAAATGCCTACAGTGCCTTCTGTAATTATTGGCACAGTGAAGCATTTTCTTCTTTTGGCTCTATACTTCAGAAGTTTGGATTTGAAATCAATGACCGTGAGGTAAAAGTGCAGACTGTCAGCTTTAATTTGAGGATATTTTCATCCATATCGGTGAACCATTAAAAGTACATCACTTTTTGTACATAGTCCTCCCCCCCACACACACACACATTTTAGGGGACCAAAAGTATTGGGAGAAATTCACTTGTGTATTAAAGCAGTCAAAAGTTTAGTATTTGGTCCCATATTCCTAGCACGCAATGACTACATCAAGCTTGTGACTTCTACATTAATGTGGATGCTACCGTGATTACGGATAGTCCTGAATGAATCGTGAATAATTATTTGAGAAGTTACTCACATATCATACCACCCCAAAAATGCTAACCTCCCCTGTTATTGTAAGAGGTTAGCATGTCTTAGATGCGTATATATCATATTCCCAACTTTCTCACTCATCATTATTCACGATTCATTCAGGATAATCCGTAATCATGGTAGCATCCACATAAATGTAGAAGTGTTTAGAAACGTATTCTATTATTTACAATAAAGGTTACTCCAAAATGACACACTACATTATTTACAAATAATTTCTATTGGGCACAAAATAATCTGAAACACAACCAAAACAAACAGCAAATGCATCCAACAAATTTGTAGAGTCACAAGCTTGATGTAGTCATTGCATGCTATGAATATGGGACCAAATACTAAACTTTTGACTGCTTTAATATACATATACACTGTAAGTGAATTTGTCCCAATACTTTCGCTCCGCTAAAATGGAGGGACTATGTACAAAAAGTGCTGTAATTTCTAAACGGTTCGCCTGATATAGATGAAAATACCCTCAAATTAAAGCTGCACTTTAACCTCATAGTCATTGTTTGATTTCAAATCCAAACTTTTGGAGTGTAGAGCCAAAAGGAGACAAAATGCTTCACTTTCCCAATAATTACGGAGGGCACTATATATTATGGGAAAGGGTAATAGTCAGTGGCGGCCCATGTTCCTCTCAGACGTTCTAAACAGGGAGTTGGATGTACCCACCAGGCATCAACCTAGCCTTATCTATAACTGTGTCAACATTGAAGGCCATCAGTTTTGCTGCAGTGTGGACTTGTTTTGATAATTTTGTGCATCTGATTCTCTCTGTCAAGCCTTCTAGTTTGTCAATTTTTAGGGACGCTGGACCTTTGACCAACTGGACGCTCTCTGTCTCGGAAGGGGCTAAGCAGTACACCCAGTAAAGGGGTGAAGGGAGGGCTCTACCTCTCATTGTGATAGCAAAGCACTCAGACTTCATAACTGGACTGAGGCATACGAGTTGACATTGAGTTAACATAATGGAGACAACCTCCCTTTTGATAATTTACTCCCACTGTAATCTTACATCATACACATTTTTCTCCATATAGTCCTACCGGGAGTGATCTTAAGAAATCACCCACTTAACAGCAGTTTCTGAAGTGGGTTGAAGTTACATGTCTTTAGTGTAATTGCAGTTTCACTGGGAGGTTCAGACCATTAGTTCTCCAGGTGGGGGGGTCCCCCTCCCCTTCCCCGTCCTGCCTGTGGTTTGGGGAAAGCTGCCTGCTCCCCCTGGCCGTGTGACAGAACCCCCCTTGGTCAAACTGTACCTTGTCTTCTTATTCCACCCGCCAATAGAAACGCTATCAGTCAACGATCCCCCGGATGTTCTGGACAGGCAGAAATGCCTTACTGCCTTGGCGTCTCTTCGCCACGCCAAGTGGTTCCAGGTTTGCATCTTGTCTTTATTTGTCTTAAAGTAGTTGAGTTTTTTCATTTGACGCAGTTTCTTTCTTTGGTCGTTTTCTGTGTTTTTATTTTATTTTTAAATGTCCTTTCGAAGTGTATCTATCACCTGTAGTAGACTTCTTACTTTGTGGTTTTTATAGCGTTTCCAAGGAAACCTTTGTCATTACCTTGTAGAGCTGCTCTGCTGACTTAACAGGTTTGATTGCAGTGTCATTGAAAATGTTCAATGCTGCTTTTAGAAAGGACGTTCAACAATCCCCTCAAAGCAACCATTGTCTTAATTTTGATCACAGATGTGGAACTAACTGGCTACACTCGGGTGCAATATTTCTCAAATATTATCAGTCAATCTATCAATCGACAACCCTTTTCTGTACCATCATATTGTGTTGAGGTTGATTCCTCGTTGTGGACTACGTTGATTCTTAGTCATCATAGTGAACTGTCTCTCGCTCTTAACTGTAAGCGCTCCATCTCTGCAGCCTGTTCTTGTAGAGTGTGTAGCCTCCAATCCCCCATGCTCTGGCTGTTTCAGCTTTCTGTGTGCCACAAAAAAGGAATATTGCACCTTAGTTAGAAATTTACATTCACTAGTCAGTCTTCTGGGGCCTCATTTATAAACATTGCTTACGCACAAAATATGCCCCAAAACATGCGTGCGCCAGTTTTCGCGCCAAAGTTGGCATTTATAAAAACGGAACTCTGTGTGAGAATGGGCATATTTCCTATTTCATTTACACGATCATTGCAGAATAAATTCACTTTTTCTGACAGTCGTGATTTCATAGGCTACTCGCGAAATAGCCTATAGGCCTACAACAAGTTAGTATAGGCTACCATTCTTCCCATCTCTCATTTAATTGGACTTACGTCACAGTAGTAAATAGATAAGCTATTTCAAGTATTTGCTCTGTGAGCCATTCCAAAGCGCAGTTTAACTGTAGAACAGACTCTTCACCTTTTCATTGACGTTTGTATGCTTACGTCTGAATATTGTTATATTTCATTTAGAAGCATAATACATATATCATAACCATTGCATTATACGTTTCTCAACGTTTCTGGCCATGTTAAGATGGTTGAGTTCATATTCCTGAAGTAGCCATACAACAAATTACCATGCCACATCTCTCATTTAATTGGGCCTATTAGATGGGCTATTATGTCAAGTTTTTGCTCTACACATCCAACAGGAGAATTTAACAGGTGAACAGACAGTTGATCTTTTGCATTGAAGTTTGTAGGCTACCACTATAAGTAGGCCTGTTTAAATTTTTTCCAGAGTCGACATTGTTTCAGAATTCGCGGGCAGTGCTACATATTTAGGTTTGGAAAAAGTCAATGCAAAACATTATTGCATTCAAACTATCTGTTTACAGGTCCACAACAATTTGCAATTGTTTTTGACTTTCAGAAACGGTCAGATACAGCAAATGTCCCTGCAAAAGAAAACATTCTGCCAACACCAAAGACATTTGATCAAGTTCGCTATTGCTATTCCCTTTAGATACTGTCTTGGCCTAATTCCAATACTAGTATACAGCAAATAAGGGCGTTATTGTCGGGCGTTTTTCAGGTGGAGTTATACTGCTTGTTCACGCCGGTTAACGCACACACTTTTTTTTATGACCGGTGTGATTTATAACGGGGAAAATGCATATGTTTTGGTGTGCGGCAAGTTTGTACAAATCAATATTTTTGTGCGTGCGCAGTCTTTTCAGAAATGGTGCAGATATTTAGTGTTACATTTACGCAACGGTTATAAATGAGGCCCCTGGTGTACCCCATACAATAACCCTTAGAGCTGCTGTAAGGTATCACCACTCATTAAACTAAACAGATAGTCAAAACTGTCCTTGTCCTACATTTTTCCATTTCAGCATTTGGCTTTACATTGACTCCCCTTCTCCCTCTAATCATTTATCAGAATCACAAGTTGAGACATTTGATACGGAGCTGCAAGAAGCACAATTGCTCAACAATCACCACTCTGACATCTGTTATGCCTATTACTGTACCACTGATCAAATCTGCTTTCTACTTCACACAAATGGAGTTGTATATTAAATTCAATAACCACATCTGCAGACAGAACAAATATCAGATTCATGCTGCACTCTTCCCATACTGTACCACAATAATGACAAAGCAGAGCCGTTAGTCTGTGTGGCTTTTTGATGTAGCTGCTTCTTTGTGTTTTCGTGAGTTCTTGTTTGACTAAGGCTCCCTCTCCCTCCTCCCCCTCCCTGCTTGTGTCTCCAGGCCAGGGCCAATGGGCTGAGGTCCTGCGTCATCGTCATCCGCATCCTGAGGGACCTGTGCTCCCGCGTCCCCACTTGGGCCCCACTGCATGGATGGGTGAGTCACCAGCAGCATTGTCTGCCAGCTGGTTCTTCTATCGCCCCCTGACTCCTGACGATTGGTTTGAGAAATGTCATCGTAAGATAGGAATTTATTTAAGGGGCTTTGTACATCAAACTGCATCGATTTCTTAATTACAGCTCGTTTTAGCCTTTTTATCCAATTTGCCAAACATCCGGACAAAATTAAACCATTAACATTTCTTCCCTTCACCCTTTATAGCCAATAGAGCTGCTGTGTGAGAAGGCAATTGGCACAGGGAACCGGCCAATGGGGGCAGGAGAGGCTCTGCGAAGAGTTTTGGAGTGTCTGGCTTCTGGAATCCTGATGGCTGGTGAGTAGTCTCAAAGAGCAGAGACGACATGCCCTTCCACCTTTGTCCCTCTGCTTAATATAGTAGTATTTCCACATCACAAGCCAAAAGATGTCATCATTTGCCTGTTTGTTTTTAGATGGTGCTGGGATCTGTGATCCATGTGAGAAGGAGCTGACCGATGCTATTGGCCACCTGGACCTCCAGCAGAGGGAGGACCTCACACAGAGTGCACAGGTGAGTCACGTCTACACCCACGACAGGGTGTGAATATGGTGGCTGTTCGCAGCAGTGAATGGAAAAAATCACCACCTGTTTCTGTTTTCAGCATGCCTTAAGGCTGTCTGCCTTTGGACAGCTTCACAAAGTGCTAGGGATGGACCCCCTTCCCTCCAAAATGCCCCGGAAACCCAGGAGCGAGACCCCCATTGACTACACAGGTAGGCCAGGCTGCAGACATGTGCATACCATTTAGTGTCCATATTTTGGAGAGGCTAAGCAGTCCCTGTGTTTTTGTTGCAGTCCAAATCCCCCCCAGTACAACCTACGCCCCACCAATGAAGAGGCCCATCGAGGAGGAGGAAGGAGGGGATGACAAAAGCCCAAACAAGAAGAAAAAGAAGCTACAAAAGAAATGTAGGTGTTGCTGACTAAGTTCTTCCTGTTCAGCACAGTTCTTCAGTGTTGGCATGCAAATTCGACTACTCTGTTTAATTTCCCCCTTGGCTTGATCAAAACAATTTATTAAAACATTTAGTAAGTGCCAGTGTTTTTAATCCTAATATTCACTCCCCCCAGCCCCAGATGAGAAGTCGGAGCCTCCCCAGGCCATGAATGCTCTGATGCGGCTGAACCAGCTGAAGCCTGGCCTGCAGTATAAACTCCTCTCCCAGACTGGCCCGGTGCACGTACCAGTCTTCACCATGGCTGTGGAGGTGGACGGCAAGAGCTTTGAAGCCTCAGGCCCATCCAAACGCACTGCTAAGCTTCACGTTGCTGTCAAGGTGAGTGGGTGTATAGGGTAAATGGTATAGATGTTCTAAGCGTTTGGTGTTTTGTCATGAAATTGGAAGATTTAAACTATTGTCTGCTGCGCTTCACATATTTTCCTTTCCAATCTTCTGCCTGGCCCAATCATAGGTCCTCCAGGACATGGGCCTCCCAACAGGTGTGGAGCTGAAGACTGCTGAGCCAGTGAAGACTGAGGAGGTGGCAAAGGCCATTGTGGAGGACGTGAAACCCTGCATCACTCCCATCGCGATGGACACCGCAGCCACAGGGGCAGACAGCGTAGAGGCCACAGACGGTGCAGATGTATGGGTCCTCACTTTGAGTAGAACTCAACACAATGTTTTTGGACATGAGGCTCGGTTTTGATTCTAGTTTCTTGTTTTGGTCTTGTTTGCAGAGAAATTAAAATGTCTGTCTCTCTTTGTCTTAGAGTGCTCGTCAACAGGGACCAATCCTGACAAAACATGGGAAGAACCCTGTGATGGAGCTGAATGAGAAGCGACGCGGCCTCAAGTATGAGCTCATCTCAGAGACCGGAGGCAGCCACGATAAACGCTTCGTCATGGAGGTAAGTGTCTCAGGAGTGGAAGAAGTGCCCATCCACCCTGCAACCAGACTGATGCCTTTTAGGATCTATCCAGCTGCTTCAATGAACGGAGAAGTTCACTTTATATGCACGAAATCTAAATTGTATGTACATTTTATAGAGGTGTCCAGATACTTTTTTGTTGTTGTTGCGATTTCACTTGGTTTTGAGAAACGTACACCTGCATCACTATACTGAGAGCTTTGTCGTTTCTAAAAATACATTAGGGTGTTGATCTGTGGCCCCCATACTGCAGAACGAGCAACAAGGAAGTCTATTGGTGGGGTACGTTTCTCAAAACAAAGTGAAATCGCTAAAAAATTGTATGGACACTATAACATGCAATTTAAAATAAATTCAAATAAAGTGAACTTCTCCTTTTTTTAAATTGTCGACAACAAAATGAGCTTGGCTTTGACACAAATTCTTGGTCCCATGCTTTATCCTGTTATTTTCTGAGTCTGTGTATTGACCTGTCTTGTCCCCTGTTCCAGGTGGAGATAGACGAACAGAAGTTCCAAGGGACAGGCTCCAATAAGAAGGTGGCCAAGGCCTACGCTGCCTTGGCAGCCCTGGACAAACTCTTCCCAGAGGGCTCTGTGACTGAGGCAGCCAAGAAGAAGAAACTCCCAATGGTAAGATTGCCTATGCCTTACTGTAAATCTTTGCTTGTAATTGTTTGTCAAATATATTAACTGAGTAATGATGGTTTGCTGCTGACCAGTCGGTCCATTTAGTCTTCTCGTGTTTTCTCCAACAGCATGGGTTTGGCATGATGGGTGACCCGACTGGTGACCCGGCAGCCACTCCCAGGGGCAGAGGTAGAGGAGGGCGTGGCAGGGGGAGGGGCCGAGGGTTCAACAATGGTGGCGGCTATGGTCAAGGTAAAACAGCTAAATGCTACCTACAGTGCCTTCAGAAAAGATTCACACTTTTTCAACATTTTGTTGTTACAGTCTGAATTGAAAATGGATTCAATTTATATTTTGTCACTGGCCTACACACAATACCCCATAATGTCAAATGTTTGAATGACTACCCCACACATACAATTATTTGTTAGGTTCCTCAGTCGAGCAGTGAATTTCAAACACCGATTCAACCACAAAGACCAGGGAGGTTTTCCAATGTCTCGCAGAGAATGGCACCTATTGGTAGATGGGTTCAAATAAAATAAAAAGCAGACCTTTAATATTCCTTTGAGCATGGTGAAGTTATTAATTACACTTTGGATGGTGTATCAATACACCCAGTCACTACAAACATACAGGCGTCCTTCTGAACTCGGTTGCCAGAGAGGAAGGAAACCGCTCAGGGATTTCACCATGTGGCCAATGGTGACTTTAAAACAGTTACAGCTTAATGACTGATAGGAGAAAACTGAGGATGGATCAACAACATTGTAGTTACTCCACAACACTAACCTAATTGACAGTGAAAAGAATATACAAATATTCCAAAGCATGCATCCTGTTTGCAGCAAGGCACTAAACTAATACTGCAAAAAAGTGTGACAAAGCAATTCACTTTTTGTCCTGACTACAAAGTGTTATGTTTGGGACAAATACAACACGGAGTACCACTCCATATTTTCAAGCATAGTGGTGGCTGCATCATGTTATGGATATTCTTGTAATCGTTAAGGACTGGGGAGTTTTTCAGGTTAAAAAAGAAACTGAGTGGAGTGAAGCACTGACAAAATCCTAGAGGAAAACCTGGTTGTCTGCTTTCCACAGACACTGGGAGACAATAGCAGGACAATAACCTAAAACACAAGGCCAGATATACACTGGAGTTGCTTACCAAGAAGACATTGAATGTTCCTGAGTTGCCTAGTTACAGATTTGACTTAAATCGGCTTGAAAATCTATGGCAAGACTTGAAAGTGTCTGTCTAGCAATGACTAACAAATGACCAACAACCAACTTGAGAGCTTGAATAATTTAAAAGAATGTAAATATTGTACAATCCAGGTGTGCAAAGCTCTTAGACTTACCCAGAAAGACTCACAGCTGTAATCGCTGCCAAAGGTGATTCTAACATGTATTGACTCGGGTGTGAATACTTATGTAAATGAGGTTGTTATGGGCATAAACATGTTTTCTCTTCATTATGGGTTATTGTGTGTAGACTGTCAGGAAAACAAATACATTTAATCCAGTTTGAATTCAGTCTCTAATACAAGAAAATGTGGACTAAGTCATGGGGTATGAATACTTTCTGAAGGCACTGTACATGCCATTATAGTTTATTAATGTGTATTCTGTCCCTGAATTTACTTGAAATACCTGTAAATGCTGTTCTTCAACATATTAAATGGAGCTGAGATGTAATGGTTGGTTTGTTTAACTCCTCAGGTGGCTATGGAAGTTATGGATATGGGAACAATGGAAACTCTGGAGGCTATAGTGAGTATTGATTTTCCCTTATACTTATCTTCCAATCCATGGAATAGTCTTGCGACTCCTAGTCTTTGGTTTTTATTTGATATGTCCACCTTTATAATGAGGACACTACAAGAGGGGTTCTCACTCTACTCGCGTTGTAATATTAGCAGAAGTTCAGTGTGGTTTGATCAGAGCACAACAGGCTCAGCCATCTTGGAGGAGAGTTAGTGGCATACATTTTACATTTTAGTCATTTAGCAGACGCTCTTATCCAGAGTGACTTACAGTTAGTGCATACATTCTTTTATTTTTATTTATTTTTCTCATACTGGCCCCCCGTGGGAAGGATCTGGAGGTTCCCAACAATACAAGACCTGGAAAAAATATTTTTTAAATATTTTTGTATCTATACTCAAAAGTATATTATTTGTGTTTTGGAGAGTGTATGCCATTGAATGTCATCTAAACAAACTACCTAAGAAAGAACCTGAGTGCTCTTATCCCTGGTTCAATTATGATTTTACATTTCTCTGCTTTGTTAAGCCACAGGACTCAATCAATCACTTTTTGCCCCCCCCCCATGAGAGACCCCCTCCTACCAGCAGCCTGTTCTGAGGAAACACCTTCTTGAGCGTGACAGGAGCAGAGAAATCTAAAAGTCCAACAAACAAAAAAGCTGTTTTAAAACAATTTGACCAAGTCATTGACACATGCCACTTTTTATGGCAAAAAACAAACCAATCTAATTTTATTTTTCCTTCTCTGCTCTGTCTCATTCTTTAGGTGACTTTGTCTCAGACTGCTATGGCTACCACGAGTTTGCGACATAGATCATCCCAATCTTTTAAATCAAAACAAAATGTAGAGAAAGAGGAGCAAACTATAGTGTTCCCGCAACATGAACTCCAATCACACCCCCGGAAAAAACGGTCCCCTTTGCTTACCCCCTACGACTCATGTCCCAACGCCTAGAGAGATGGGAGGCCAGTGAGTGCATGTTGCCATTGGTCACCTTCCATCCCCTCTGCCAACCCTGGGACGTACCTGGACAACCGGATATGCCAAAAGCCACAGGCACACTTTCCCAATAGACTGCCTTCCTTAGTGGAATTGAGACCAGAGCATTATGGAGAACTGTGGTTGTCTGATGGATAATGGCCCACCATGATGTCATGCACATTGGAGTGGGTCAGACTAGGGAGATTGATCCCAATGTGGCCATCCACAGAGTTCTGTCTCGAATGTCTACTCACAAAAAAGTTAAATTTCTTATGATGTAAACGGTCTTTTATTTCATTTTGTTGTCTGAAAATGTATTATCAATCACCTCATTGTCAGGCTGTTTTTTTATTTAGCATTTTGTTATGGGATCATAAGGCTGCTTTGAATATGTGCAGTTTTTTTTTATTCTAAAGGCAGAATTGCTAAATCATGTCTTGATGCATGATGGTTACATGCTAGTCTTACCTTGAAAATGACAATGTTCACAATGCCCCTCATTTACCTCACGTGAGGCACCTTTTAGGCATGAAAGAACCACAGTGTTGTTGATACCTGCACAAGACTGACTTTGACATTCTGCATTATGATTGTGAATGAAAAAATATAAAGTCTTGTATGTTTTTTTAAAAATAAATAAATGTGATATCCCATACAAGAATGTGGTACTACAATTTTAGTGAAACATATCACTTTCTTGAAAATGCAATGTATTCATCTTAGTGCCTTTACAAGCATGGGTGTGACAGCAGTAGAAATGTCTACAAAACCCCCTCTTAATCTAATGCCTCTTGCTTTTAGATTACTACAATAGTGGAGCAAATGGTGGAGCTGCGGCTGCTGGCACCGTTACTGAAGGCCCTGCGGCCAGCACTACAGGCGTGGCAGCTGCAGGAACCTACGGTTCATACTACCAGAACGATGGAGGCTACTCCACCCCTCCTCCAGCCCCCAAAGCACCTGTCAAAAAGGAGGCCAAGTCACCCTTCCCTGGACCGCCAGGAGTTGGTGGGGGGGCCCAAGGGGCCTACCAGACCACCCCTGGCCAGAGTGCCTATAACCAGTATGGCCAGGGCTATGGGCAAGGCAATAAGACCTTCAATCAAAACCAGGCAGGAGCAGGGGTTTATCCTTACAGCACTGCCTACCCCAGCCAGGTGACGGGCAGTGGTGCTGTTGCCAGCCAAGACTACAGTTACGAAGGTTAGATGGATTCTCGGCAACGGGAACACAAGTACACCGTAACCTAAGCTGTTTTATCGACAGTTTCACTAATCAACTTCCTCTTTTCCATAGGTTACGGAAATCAGTCAAATTACAACGCACAGGCAGGAGCCAACCAGAGCTATGGTGCAAATCCAGCTCCATACCACAACCCAGTAGGATACGGCAGGGGAGACCCCACCATGAACTACCAGTACAGATAGACTGAATCCGCCCTCGGCATACCCCCATCTGAGCCCCACAGTACCACCCCACAACCCTGTCACAAGCCTTCGCCAAAGAAGCGTCCTGTGATCCATGGTTTTTCCATGTCTGCGTGCGTTTGGTTATTTTTTTTACTTTAAAGTAATAAACTGGATTTATTAGTTGGCAGCTCCTCACGGCTGAATCAAATGGTCTATTTCATCAGTTTTGCCAGTGTTAAATCTTGTATTTTATTTTATTTGTATGCACTCCACCAATTCCCCCCACAATCACCACCACCCAAAAAGAGGGAATGCCACAAATCATTTTTTTTGTTTTTGTCCCCAGTTATGATTTTATCTGTCCATACGCAAACCGTTAACTATGTTGACAACTAGTTGTTTTTTTGGCTGAGGATTTGTTAAAATTTTCATTTTACAATACAATGGGCCTGGAGCACTGCTTGGTTGTTGAAGTATTTGCTTGTAATTTTAGACATTTATTTTTCAATGTTTTACTTGACGTATTTCTGTAGTTTTAATTTTAACAAATAATTTAGGAAATTACTAGAAAGACATTTTTAAATGTCAATCACATTTCTGGTCAAAGTAGATTTGGGGTGGGTGGGATTATTTTATTTTTTCTCATAACCCTGAATAAGAATGTGTGGTGTTTGTATCAATAAAGGACTTTTATTTTGGAGGAAAGTACATTGTTTGTGTGTTGACCAAGCATTTCACTTCATGAAAGATGGTCTCTACTAACCTTACGTTCCCTCCCAGATATCAGAAAAATTCATTTGAAGCCAACATTGTGCAATGAAATTGTCCATTTGGAGACGCTGCTATCCAGAGTGACTTATTTAAGATGGCTAGGTGGGACAACTGCATCTGTCAAAGTACATTTTTCCTCAAAATAGCTATCAGCAAAGTCGGTGCTAGTAGGGAAAAGTAAAGGGCAGGTGTTATTTCACGAGTCAGCGTTGGCAGTGCTGACAGCCTCCGTGCAGAGGAGAGCAGTCTCAGTTGATGACCCTTCTTGAAGCCTGGCTCATTAGGGACAAGAAGATTGCTCTGAGATGAGCGAGTTGGTCAGAGACTGCACGCTCAGTGTTTCAAAAAGGAGGGATACCGGTCTGTAGTTTGACGTCAGAAGGGTTAAGTATTGGTTTCTTGAAGAGGGGAGAGACTGGCCATTTTGAAGTCTGGGGGGTGGATGCAGTCAGGGGTGAGTTGAGGAATGGGAGGTCTGGAGGACGGGATAGGGTCGAGTGGGCAGGTTGTCAGGCTGCCGGATATCACTAGTAGCAGCATTTCATCTGGAGAGAAAGGTCATGGCGTACGGTAGCTCTGTGTGGGTCCAGTGGACTCAGTACGTTGAGTGACTGAGTAGTGGAAGTTGTCAACCTCCTTTTCAAAGTGGTTGACAAAGTTGTCCGCGGAGGTGTTAAAGGCAGAAGCTTGAAATTGAGTGAAGTGGCTTTAGCAGCGGATACAGAGGAGGAAGTGAGGATAATGGGTCCTTCGGAAATTTAGTTTTTCTCCGTTTTCACTCCGCTGCCTACGCAAGTTTTATTGATTGTCTAAACATGTTTTTAGTTATTCTGTAATATGTTGATCATGTTCAGCTGTAGCCTGAATGAGGTGAACGTGGTGGATTGTGATGAAGTGTCATGACAGCCTATTCCCTTACAATGCTGGGGCATCTGATCCAGCTCTTTGGTTTGCGACCAACTCCTACAAATTACATGACATTAAGTGTCAAACTGATTGGAGGAATCGAGGAATCTAGGAATCGGGTACTTGAAGTGTTAAAATGTGTATTGATACAAAAAGGAAAGACAGTTTACTAAGTAGTACTTGGTTGGGTATCAACTGATTTCCTCATCAGTTGTCTGTGGTAATTGTTTGTGCCACAGCCCACTGAAAGCAGAAAAGCAATGGCATTACATTCCAAAATGTTTGATTCGATTAATACCATTTACAGTCTAACCAAAAGGCCTTTCCATTTGTGGTCAGCATACTCTGCTTACCCTATTTTGAGCTGATCTGGATGTCTCCCTCTGCCCCTCTCTGCTTCAGCACTGACTGTCAGTCTCGAGGAGCTACGGTGGGATGCCAGCTAGGTGTTTGTACCTACAGATGGAGTGGAGACGGGCTCTGGTACCATCACCACATCAGGAATTACCTGCTCAGTCTTGATGTCTTTCGATGGAGTCGGAGGAAGCGTGATCATGTTAACCACCACCCATGCCCCCCCCGCTTCTCCTTCACACAAATTCAGACAGCTGATGTTCTGAAAGAGCTGCACAATCTGGACCCCTACAAATTAGCTGGGCTAGACAATCTGGACCCTTTCTTTCTAAAACTAGCCGCCGTAATTGTCGCAACCCCTATTACTAGCCTGTTCAACCTCTCTTTCGTAACGTCTGAGATCCCCAGAGATTGGAAAGCTGCCGCGGTCATCCCCCTCTTCAAAGGGGGTGACACTCTAGATCCAAACTGTTACAGACCTATATCCATCCTGCCCTCCCTTTCGAACATTTTTGAAAGCCAAGTTAACAAACAGATCACCGACCATTTCGAATCCCACCGTACCTTCTCTGCTATGCAATCCGGTTTCCGAGCTGGTCATGGGTGCACTTCAGCCACGCTCAAGGTCCTAAACGATATAACCGTGATCGATAATAGACAGTACTGTGCAGCCGTCTTCATCGACCTGGCCAAGGCTTTCGACTCTGTCAACCACCGCATTCTTATTGGCAGACTAAATAGCCTTGGTTTCTCAAATGACTGCCTCGCCTGGTTCACCAACTACTTCTCAGATAGAGTTCAATGTGTCAAATCGGAGGGCCTGTTGTCTGGACCTATGGCAGTCTCTATGGGGGTGCCACAGGGTTCAATTCTTGGGCCGACTCTTTTCTCTGTGTATATCAATGATGTCGCTCTTGCTGCTGGTGACTCAGATCCACCTCTACGCAGACGACACCATTTTGTATACATCTGGCCCTTCAAGTGGTCCTCTGTAGCTCAGCTGGTAGAGCACGGCGCTTGTAACGCCAAGGTAGTGGGTTCGATCCCCGGGACCACCCATACACAAAAATGTATGCACGCATGACTGTAAGTCGCTTTGGATAAAAGCGTCTGCTAAATGGCATATTATATTATTATATTATCATTGGACACTGTGTTAACAAACCTCCAAACGAGCTTCAATGCCATACAACACTCCTTCAGTAGCCTCCAACTGCTTTTAAACAGTAGTAAAACTAAATGCATGCTCTTCAATCGAACGCTGCTGGCACCCGCCCACCCGACTAGAATCACTACTCTCGACGGGTCTGACTTAGAGTATGTGGACAACTACAAATACCTAGGTGTCTGGTTAGACTGTGAACTCTCCTTCCAGACTCACATTAAGAATCTCCAATCCAAAGTTAAATCCAGAATCTGCTTCCTATTTCGCAACAAAGCCTCCTTCACTCATGCTGCCAAACATGCCCTCGTAAAACTGACTATCCTACCGATCCTTGACTTCGGCGATGTCATTTACAAAATAGCCTCCAACACTCTACTCAGCAAATTGGATGTAGTCTATCACAGTGCCATCCGTTTTGTCTCCAAAGCCCCATACACTACCCACCACTGTGACCTGTACGCTCTTGTTGGCTGGTCCTCATTACATGTTCGTCGTCAAACCCACTGGCTCCAGGCCATCTATAAATCACTGCTAGGCAAATCCCCGCCTTATCTTAGCTCATTGGTCACCATAGCAACACCCACCCGTAGTATGCGCTCCAGCAGGTATATCTCACTGGTCATCCCCAAAGCCAACATCTCCTTTGGCCGCCATTCCTTCCAGTTCTCTGCTGCCAATGACTGGAACGAATTGCAAAAATCTCTGAAGCTGGTGACACATCTCCCTCACTAACTTTAAGCATCAGTTGTCAGAGCACCTTACCGATCACTGCACCTGTACACAGCCCATCTGAAATTAGCCCACCCAACTACCTCATCCCTATATTGTTATTTATTTTGCTCATTTTCACCCCAGTATCTCTATTTGCACATAATCTCTTGCACATCTATCATTCCAGTGTTAATACTAATTGTAATTATTTTTCACTATAGCCTATTTATTGCCTTACCTCCATAACTTGCTACATTTGCACACACTGTAAATATATTTTCTGTTGTATTTTCTGACTTTGTTTTGTTTTACCCCATATGTAACTCTGTGTTGTTGTTTTTATCGCACTGCTTTGCTTTATCTTGGCCAGGTCGCAGTTGTAAATGAGAACTTGTTCTCAACTGGCTTACCTGGTTAAATAAAGGTGAAATAAAATAAATAAAAAGAATGTTAGCTTGCTGGGTTAGGGTTAAGTTTAGGAGTTAGGTTAAATGGTCAAGGTTAGGGGAAGGGTTAGCTAACATGCTAAGTAGTTACAAAGTAGTAAATAGTCGAAAAGCTGCTAATGAGCTAAAATGCTAAAGTTGTCTGTGATGTAATTCGAACTCGGAACCTTTGGGTTGCTAGATGTTAAGTTTAGGAGTTAGGTTAAGGTTAGGGGAAGGGTTAGCTAACATGCTAAATAGTTGCTAAATAGCTAAAAAGTAGTTGAAAAGTTGCTAATTAGCTAAAATGCTGAAGTTGTCCGTGATGAGAATCTAACTTGGAACCTTTCGGTTGCTAGACGTTCGCCTTACAGTAAGTAACCATCTGTAAGGCGAAAATGACAGCCCGCTTGGAGTTTGCCAAAAGGCACCTAAAGGACTCTCAGACCATGAGAAACAAGATTTTCTGGTCTGATTAAACCAAGATTGGCCTGAATGCCAAGCGTCACGTCTGGAGGAAACCTGGCACCATCCCTACGGTGAAGCATGGTGGTGGCAGAATCATGCTGTGGGGATGTTTTTCAGCGGCAGGGACTGGGAGACTAGTCAGGATCGAGGGAAAGATGAACGGCGCAAAGTACAGAGAGATCCTTGATGAAAACCTGCTCAGGACCTCAGACTGGGGACAACGACCCTAAGCACAAAGCCAAGACAACGCAGGATTGGCTTCGGGACAAGTCTCTAAATGTCCTTGAGTGGCCCAGCCAGAGCCCGGACTTGAGCCCGATCGAACACCTCTGGCGAGACCTGAAAATAGCTGTGCAGTGACGCTCCCCATCCAAGCTGACAGAGCTTGAGAGGATCTGCAGAGAAGAATACAGGTGTGCCAAGGTTGTAGCTTCATACTCAAGGCTGTAATCGCTGCCAAAGGTGCTTCAACAAAGTACTGAGTAAAGGGTCTGAATACTGTGATATTTAAGTTTTTGATTTTTAATAAATGTGCAAAAATCTCTAAAAACCTGTTTTTGCTTTGTCATTATGGGGTATTGTGTGTAGATTGATGAGGAAAAAATTACAATTTAATCAATTTTAGAATAAGGCTCTAACAACAAACTATGGAAAAAGTCAAGGGGTCTGAATACTTTCAGAATGCACTGTATATACTGCTTTGAGTGATGAATGCACAGCTTTCTTTCTGCACAGGTGTATTAGTCAATTGAGCCAAATTTACACTGAACAAAAATAGAAACGCAACATGCAACAATTTCAAAGATTTTACTACGTTACAGTTCATATTAGGAAATCAGTCAATTGAAATAAATGCATTATGCCCTAATCTATAGATTTCACATGACTGGGAATACAGATATGCATCTGTTGGTCACAGATGCCTTAAAAAAATAAATAGGGGCGTGGATCAAAAAACCAGTCTGTATCTGGTGTGACCACCATTTGCCTCATGCAGCACGACACATCTCCTTTGCATAGAGTTGATCAGGCCTGTGGAATGTTGTCCCACTCCTCTTGAATGGCTGTGCGAAATTGCTGGATATTTGCGGGAACGGGAACACGCTGTCGGATGTTGAGGTGTTGGGCTGCAGTTGTGTTGCTGGTTGGACATACTGCCAAATTCTCTAAAACGGCGTTGGAAGCTGCTTATGGTAGAGAAATTAACATCCAATTCTCTAACAGCTCTGGTGGACATTCCTGCACTCAGCATGCCAATTGCACGCTCCCTCAACTTGAGACATCCGTGGCATTGTGTTGTGTGACAAAACTGCACATTTTAGAGTGTCCTTTTATTGTCCCCAGCACAAGGTGCACCTGTGTAATGATCATGCTGTTTAATCAGCTTCTTGATATGCCACACCTGTCAGGTGGATGGATTATCTTGGCAAAGGAGAAATGCTCACTAACAGGGATGCAAACAAGTTTGTGCACTAAATTTGAGATAAATAAGCTTTTTCTGTGTATGGAACATTTCTGGGATCTTTTATTTCAGCTCATGAAACATGGGACCAACACTTTACATGTTGCGTTTATATTTTTGTTCAGAATACTTCCATCTTTGGTACAGCTATCCATCTGGATTTCCGTGTCCGTTTACATTTGTCGTTTTTGAATCTCTCAACAAGGAAGATGTGCAGTAAATTGTTTTTGGTTTAAGTAAAATTGTATTATGTTTCTATTTAAATATTCGTTCCAATTCCAGGCAAACACGTTATAGCCTCCTTTTGTGGGACAATTATGTATGATCCTACTTCCATTTAAACTTCACCTATCTACAGCAAGCACAATATTTCCAAGATACATCAGATCAGTCATTCAACTATATCCATTCATGTGAAGTGCTAATCATTCTCATCCTCAGTCGCAATTCAGTCACTGACAGTACATTGCATGCAATGCATGGGATAAATCAAGTGTGTAGTGGATTTTTTTTAATTCTTCAACATGTCAATTCAGGTAATACTTTTCGCTTGTTCTGATGGGTTTACGGTATTTGAAAATACTGGCTCTTGTATTCCAGTACTTTCGACATATCCAATAATGAGCTCACTACCGGTCTCTTTTCGGCTTCGCTGTGACAAGCATGGCTGACACTGGTCTTGTAGAAACACTTCTTCGGCGGGTGGAAAAGGTGGACGGTGGTGTCGACAGTCAGGATGTTGCGACCAGTCTTGGGGTGGACCACCAAGCCATCGTCGGGGCTGTGAAGAGCCTACAGGCACTTGGTGATGTGAGTTTACCTGCGGAAGTTAAGAGACCGTCCACTGACTGTTCATTCGGCAGAGACTATAGGACACAGTTGACGCTTAAACCGACTAACAAAAACCTAAAACTCACCCTTACCTCAACCAAAACCTTAACCCCAACCTCATTTTAAATCTTTAATTAAATATCGGTTTGGACGTCAAGCGTGTCCATATAGCCTTTTCATGTTCATTCGATGATGATGGGCGATTGGATAGGAAAGTGATGCAATAGGGACATAAACGGGATCATGTTAGCCAGCTAGTTAGCAACCTTCTATTGTGAAGAATAAATAATTGTAGATCATGAATATATACAACATTTAGCTACCCTTATTGAATACAGTCACAATGCTATTACAGACTTGCGTCCCTGTCAAGACACACAGGGCAATCCAATGCAATGGTGACTACAATCCAATGCAGTGGTGACTGTTCAGTCTGACTTTTCCACTGCACTGCTAGTCAGCAAACTTGACCAAAAACTGTTAGACATCTTCAATATGAAGACATTTGCCTTAAAGATGATTCAATAAAAGCTATCTACCAACGTCTGATACGCCTAGTTGGCTACTACTTGTATAGGATGGTAATTGAATGTCAACATTGAGAAATTCGACTGAACTAATAAATTGGGAGCTGTTATTGTCACTGGATGTAGAAATGAGTCCATGGTAAACGTATAATATGCAGTGATAGCTAATTCATGATGTGTACACCAGTCAGACCTTGAGAAGATGACAAATGCGTGGTCCTCTGCTTCAAGGCTCCATTATGATTTTGATCATGGTTGTTTGTTTCCCTGCGCAGGTTATCTCAGCTGAGCAGCGCTCCTCGAAGCACTGGGAGCTGACTGGGGAAGGCTGTGAGATAGCCGAGCAGGGCAGCCATGAGGCCCGAGTCGTCAGCTCCATCCCAGAGGAAGGGATGCCTCAGAGCCAGCTCATGGTGAGAAGACCTGCAGGGTGCCTGGATAAATATGTACCATGATGTTGTGATGTTTATTTGGATGAAAAACATAATGTAATAAAAGTTGAGCTTTACATTGTGATTTTGGGTCATAGCAATACAGTATATGCTCTCTACATGGAGCATTGGGGCAGTGTTTACGGATTATTTTGTCTCTGTCTGTGTAGAAATTAGCCTTTGGGAAGGTGGGTTTCAGCAAGGCCATGTCCAACAAGTGGATCCGTCTGGACAAGGGCCACGAGGGCGGACCCAGGATCTTCAAGACTGTGAGTTTATCTATCTGACTTGGTGTGCTTTGTGATTGAGTGTTGCTTTTATAATGGAGAAAATAAGTATGACACACACAAACATCAATCGCGTGTGTGTGTGTGTGTGTGTGTGTGTGTGTGTGTGTGTGTTTGTGTGTGTGTGTGTGTGTGTGTGTGTGTGTGTACCCAGGTGGAGAGCTTAGAGGACTTGGTGAGGGACAAGTTGCTCCTGGTACAGAAAGGCCAGGCGTCTCAACTGGAGGAGAAGGAGAAGAATGAGCTGAAGAAACGCAAACTGCTCTCTGAAGTGTAAGAATCAGACCTGTTGATAATATTTGACTACTGTGAAAACGTCTGTGAAATGTTAAGTATAGGCCTAACTGATATCTACCAGTAGATGGCAATAGATGGCATTCAGCACAGTACAACACTGTGTTCACTCATCTGGCATCCAGGCATGTTCAGGATGCCCCAGTCACAACTAGCCTCAGCATAGTCCAGCTGGAACTTCATACACACTCCTATTTGAGCTTATTAATCATGCTGATGATGTTCTCTGACTTGTTGACCCCTAAGTCTTTAGTTGAATAACAGCTGAGAAATTATATGAAATACATAAGATTTGGATTAGAATATAAATTCTATCTTATATCATAGTTACATCCTACTTAAATAATATTCACAGATCAGATGTGAGTCAATATTGTCGTCTTGTCTGAGTCGCGATGTCTAGTTCACCCAATGATATATATATATATACGGTACCCTAACCCTGTGTTTATATACAATATTGAGTTCACCCAAACAGACTACATGAAAATGTCCACTAAATTAATTTTATTTATTGGGCGGCAGGTAGCTTAGTGGTTAAGAGCGTAGTGCCAGTAACCGAAAGGTCGCTGGTTCTAATCCCCGAGCTGACTAGGTGAAAAATCTGTCGATGTGCCCTTGAGCAAGGCACTTAACCCTAATTGCTCCTGTAAGTCGCTCTGGATAAGAGCGTCTGCTAAATGACTTAAATGTAAATGAACCAGCTAAAAGACCACAAGCACTTTTCTGGGTCCAGTCAGTCATGATCCCAGTGGTGAGGTTTATACTGTACCTGGTGAGACTAATGTTGGCTCCGTCACTAGCTCAGGCTATTGTTCCCCGAGGTAGATCTCTCTCGGTCTCTCTCTCGTTTGCTCTCTGTATATCTGTGCCCTAAATGGCATGCTTCCAGTGCCAAGCTTTGTTCGGTTTTAATATCACAAATGGACAGCAGTATGAGAACTCAACCCTGCAATGTTCCCTGTGTCCAGAGTTTAGACACACTGAGCAACAGATTGTTGATTGTCTACATCCTATTTGCTTAATAGTGTCCCAATCCCCAATGTTCCCCAAGATAAGACCTCTTGTGGCCTTTTGTGACTCATCTGATATAACACATTCAAATGACCACATTTATGAAGTTTGAATGAGAATGATTGTATTTAGTATTTATTTCTGTGAATTTTAGGACGGTCAAGTCGTACTGGATCACTAAGGGCAGCTGTTTCAGCACCACCATCACCAAGCAGGAGACAGAGCTCACCCCAGAGATGATCGCTAGGTGAGTCCTGCTCTGCTTTGCCTTACCTGTCAAGTTTGTCATGGTCGCTCTATGATTGCTTAGATGGACCGGGGATTCCTCATTCTGTATCTCTAACCTGGATGCTGCTGCTAAGGACCCTGTCCTAAGGCAAATGTATGTTAGCCTAAAGTGGTTAATTCACTTACAGTGACGTCTGTGTCATTTCTATTCATATCACTGCCTGTTCTAGTGAAATTGGCAGTGTTTTCATCAGGTACCGCACATGATCCAATTAGTTTTGATTTACCTGGAAACTGCAGTCTCTCTCAAAATTCAGCTGATCTCTTGACCAAGCCTGCTTTTCATGTAATTGTCTGAAACAGTTTGTTAGTTCTCATACCCCAAAACAGCTTAATGAAAATGCACCATCTCCTGGTCTGCAATATCACATGAGGGGATTTGTCACAGAACTGTATTCAGGTGTCCCAAAAATTAAATGTGTTTTTGTTTATTTGCCTCCACGTTTTATCTGCACACAGACTTTGCTTGTGTTTGGCATATACACTCATTCATTTGATGTTCTCTAGAACATATTATATGTTCTACTCCAAATTGACCTTTCTCTGGTCTGTGACAGTGGGAGCTGGAAGGAGAAGAAGTTCAAGCCTTATAACTTTGAGGCCATGGGTGTGGCCCCAGACTGTGGCCACCTGCATCCGCTCATGAAGGTCCGCACGCAGTTCAGACAGATCTTCCTGGAGATGGGGTGAGTCTCCTATCCTCTATTCTGCCCTTGCAGGACACCATCAGTATATACACACAGTACCCTATATCTAAGACCTGTGTGTACTCACTCTTCCTGTCTTCTTCAGCTTCACTGAGATGCCCACCAACAACTTCATTGAGAGCTCCTTCTGGAACTTTGACTCCCTGTTCCAGCCCCAGCAGCACCCGGCCAGAGACCAACACGACACCTTCTTCCTGTCTGGTGAGCGACTGGGTTTCTCTATGTGTCTGGACTTGATGCCTAGATAAGATACAATGGTGCATTATTGATGATACGCTGAAAGGGAAATGTGATTTCCCTAGCTAAAACAGACTCTAGATTTACATTAGATATAACTCACCTGTTTTCATCATATACCATCAGTATTATTTCCATTTAACTTACCGGTACCCGCGGCCCCTCCTATTATATTTCTCAGACCCAGCTCAGGCCCATGAGTTTCCCCAGGACTACCTGGAGAGAGTGAGGAAGGTCCATTCAGAGGGAGGCTTTGGATCACAGGGGTGAGAGTTAATCTTCCATACGCATGCATTTACACGCACACTCACCATGACCACAATCTGTTCTGTTTTTAACGCTGTCTGTGTTTGACAGGTACAAGTATGACTGGAAGATTGAGGAGGCTCAGAAGAACATCCTCCGTACTCACACCACAGCAGTCAGCGCTCGCATGCTGTACAAACTCGCTCAGCAGGTAACCCACTATATACATTTGTTCATGAATTAGAAAGCAATTGCATGAGGGTGATGTTACATTCTAACAGTGCAGCAATTGAGCAACTTTCCTCTGTAACTATTTCAAATGTACCTTTCTCTCTACCAGGAAAAGTTCACCCCTGTCAAGTACTTCTCCATCGACAGAGTGTTCCGTAATGAAACTCTGGACGCCACCCACTTGGCAGAGTTTCACCAGATTGAGGGAGTGGTGGCCGATTATGGCCTTACCCTGGGTGACCTCATGGGCATCCTTCATCAGTTCTTCAATAAACTAGGTGAGGGCTCTACCAGTCAGGGTTGGGGCAATTCCACAAATTCAATTCTAATGCAATTATCTCCCAGGAAATGTAATTCAATTCCAATTCCATTTAAGTTTTTGAATTAAGAGAAAATTCAATTCCTCTTAATTACAATAATTCAATTCCAAATTCACTATTATCCCCAACAATTCCTCAAATTCGAAATTCAATTCCTTCAGGCGTTCAGGATGATCATTTCCCTGTTCAGACAGCCTAGCTATAGTGGAAATATCAGAATACAAATGGAAGTGATTCAAAACAAATCCTACAGTAAGTGTTTTATATTATATGCATTAATTCCATTAACTGGAAAATATTGAAATTCAATTCCAAAGATGAAATGTTTTTACAATTTCAATCCAATTCCATAACTTGAAGATTTTTTAAAATTCGAATGTAATTCAACGTACATTCTCATGAATGAGTGAATTCAAGAATTGAATTGGAATTTCAAATGAAATTGGAATTGACCCCCACCCTCCTACCAGTACCTCACTTCTTATTTGATTATTATTATTATGTATTTATTTTACAGTGGGTTCAGTTGTCTGTACTGAAGTGGCCTGAATGCCTGTAGTCCAACATGAGCTTGTTTCTCTGTCTGTCAGTTATAGTATTTCTGAGAAAGTAAATATATTTTCAATTTTCTCCAGGAATCACCAAATTACGCTTCAAACCTGCCTACAATCCATACACCGAGCCGAGCATGGAAGTGTTCAGCTATCATGAAGGTACAGTTCTTGTGAATATCCTCAAACCCTGGCATTTGTCACATTTGAGTGATGTGTGTATAAGCCTTGGGCTTTTGTCTCACTCTCAAACCCTAAAGCCCATAGATGATGTAGTCCTATCCACACTGAATCCATCTTAATTTGTCCATTCCTGCTCTCTCCAGGGCTGAAGAAGTGGGTGGAGCTGGGGAACTCTGGGGTGTTCAGGCCAGAGATGCTGCTGCCTATGGGGCTCCCTGAGGGGGTGACGGTCATTGCCTGGGGGCTGTCTCTGGAGAGGTGAGTCAATGACAAAGAAACACACTGCTCCTGGTGATGTAATGGAATTGACTGACCAACATTTGTCTAATACAAGAGCTGCAATACACAACCCCTTCTGCCTGGCCTACCCCACTTCCACTCTCTCTGACCCCTGTCTCTAGCGCTGGGAAGTGCCAGGGACCTCACGATACAATATTATCACGATACTTAGGTGCCGATATGATATGTATTGCGATTCTCACCATTTTCACAATTCTATATCTATTGCAATTCGATACTGCGATTTTATGTTCCAAACATACACTGTGTACAAAACATTAGGAACACCTGCTCTTTCCATGACATAGACTGACCATGTGAATCCAGGTGAAAGCTATGATCCCTTATTGATGTCACTTCAATCAGTGTAAATGAAGGGGAGGAGACAGGTTAAAGGATTTTTAAGCCTTGAGACAATTGAGACATGGATTGTGTATGTGTGCCATTCAGAGGGTGAATGGGCAAGACAAAAGATTTAAGTGCCTTTGAATGGGGTATGCCAGGCGCACCGGTGTGTATCAAGAATGGTCCACCACCGAAAGGACATCCAGCCAACTTGACACAACTGTGGAAAGCATTTAAAGTCAACATGGGCCAGCATCCCTGTGGAACGCTTTTGACACCTTGTACAGTCCGTGCCCCGAAGAATTGAGGCTGTTCTGATGGCAAAAGGGGGGGTGCAACTCAATATTAGGAAGGTGTTCTTAATGTTTGTTGTACTCTGTGTATGTCTGCTGCAGAGAGACAAGAGAGAGCATGAGAAAATTAGTCAGGGAAATAAAAGTGCTGAATTTTTTTTGCCTCACGATTTAAAAAGATGGAGAACAAGCTATAGGCAGGTACAGCCGACTAGTGCTAGCTAACACTACCTAGAGTAGCAAAACCATTCTGTATCTGACATCATGTCCCCAGATGTGCAGCCATGCTTCTAGCACACGCCACCAGTCTGTTGGCCCACATGTTGACATGTTTACTTCTGGATTGTTATATCTGAGCAATGAGCATAAAACACCATATTGCCTAATGAGCCTAGAATAATGGTTTCTTCAGATGCAGGTCAGAACTGACCATTTAGATATATTTGTGCTCTACTGCGGGTGCTTGATCCCTGGTGACACTGAGGAGTTGTATCTATGAGAACAACCACTGCTAATGGCTATAGTCAGTGAGCTGGGAGGGACCATATAATCTACTCTGTGTAACCCCTCTCCTCCATCTGCTCTGTCCATACAGACCTTTTCTCTCTATTTTGTCTCTATCCCTGTTTGTCCCCGCTTTCTCTCTGCTCTCTTCTACCTCTCTTTATAATGTACTATGTCATCTTCCTGACACTCTTTCCTCTGCCCTCCTCTGTCTCCTTCAGGCCCACCATGATCAAGTATGGTATCAACAACATCCGTGAGCTGGTGGGACACAAGGTCAACCTACAGATGGTCTACGACAGCCCTGTGTGTCGACTGGACTCTTAGATTCTGTTCAGGCTTCCTCTTGGACAGGCTCACATTACCATACACATCCCATCCAAGGCCTGTGTCATCAGGACCCCTTTGCTCCCTAGTAACCATATGAACACTGAACAATCCCATGAACCCTTAATGTACCCTGGCCAGAGACTGCCAGAGAGAGAGATCTGTCTGTTTGAGAGGGAGGGAAAGAGGACTGACTTTTCTCCTTATAGCTTGTCTGGGATTCTAGCTGGATTATTGCCATTGTTTAGCCACGTGATACACAGGTTATACTTTAAACCTATTTTATGAAACATAACTCCTCTTTAGTCCTAACCAGCAGCTATGCATGTGCTGAGGGGTAGTGCTAGTACTGTTTCCTCTGCTGATGTGTGCACTACATCAGAGCATAAGAAACTTTACCAGTGAGTCTGTTTTTTAATTTAAATGTTAGAAAACTGCACAGAGGCTACCTTTGAGCTCCCATGTAATGAAATGCTTGTACAGTAAAGATGCTAACTTGAAGCCCTTTAGCCTTCCATACAAAACCAACAAACTCTGTGCTGTGTCCACTCAGTTCATGAGACAAATTAGAAATGGTCAAATAAAGATGTTTGAAAGTACCACGATTTACGTTGTCAGTCTAATGTAATCACCACTGGTAATGCTGAGTGTTTGTTATTCTGCTCTGGCTGTGCTAGGTCCGGTTTTAACCTGTCAGAATAACATTCTTGTTCTCCTTGTTGTGGCTGGTGCGTAACTTGGTTTGGTGTGTTGAATGATGTGTGACAAGATTTAACCCAGAGGATTTAGGAGTTATTTGTGTCATTCCAGTGAAGGTGGGATTACGACTCGCCTTCATTGCCTCTAAGTCTCATGTCATCGTACACAGGGTAGTCTCTTAGCTTTGTGTGTGTACTGTGTGTACGGGAGATAATAAGGTTAACACATTAGAGCACTTTGGTTGTAAGTGTAACCTAAAATAATTTGCTATGGTACTGAATGGTTTGCAATGATACTAAATAAAGAGTCAAGTCTATTCCTGTTAGTTTGTTTTAGGCAACGGCACATTGGATATATTTTTTGCTGGTAGCCTAGTTCATTCCCAATCCCTGCAAGATTCTGAATAAATTTGCTGTTGTGAAGATGAGATGTTCTACCCTTTACTGTTATGTATTATGTAAGTGTTTCGTAGTCTGAATCACAGACTGTACGTTGCAGTGCATATCAGTATCCTGCTGAGGAGCAATATTGAAGTTGTACTTCAGCCATGTGTAATCCCTTCACTGGAATTCTTTCTCCTGAAAACTTGTGCTTCCTCCAATGAACCTGGCACAGCAATGCCGTGGTACATGCACATCTTCCTGAGCATCCTGTGCTGTCTTTAGACACTTACATGGAACTGAATTTCTGAATTCGGGAGTCTTTAAAAAAAACCTTGCATGTTATTGAAGCTGACTTGAATGGCCAGAATAGATGCTGTTGAAAGTTTGTGATAAAGAGAATGTTGTTGCGTGCTCTGCCAAGACTGGGAAATCCTGTGTCGGCTGCAATAATGGACAGACGGGATTAAGTGTTGTTTCCTTAATCAATTGCAGGAACTCCTTAAGTCTTTCTGTTTGGCTTCAACGTCTGGAAATAACATTTTAAACCAGAGTCTGGGAGTCCAGCTAATGGTTCCCCAGAACAAAACAATCTATATACAGAACAGATCAACCAACTTTCTCTGTAGAACCTCTAATTCTAGTTGGAACATACTTTTGGATGCAATTTTTTCCTACCAGGTCCTAACTATCCTAACTGTCTTCACAAGCACTTGGATATAAAAATGCTTCATAGGTATTTGAATCCAGTTTTATATGCATATTTCAATTTATATATATTTTTAATCCAGTGCAATCTGATTCTGTGTGTTCACCTGCATCATATCATGTTTGCAGTTTCTAACTTCCAGAAGGTACACTACATACCCAAATAAATAATAACAACCGATGTAATAGCCATTAGTTTGAACTCGGTACAAATATTTACTACGACAATGAACATCTCAGCTTTGATGTGGTACTGTATAATTGTAGTCCCTTTTCATATTATGTAGATACAGACAGTAAAGTCAAATTCCTCAGTTGGCACAACCAGTGGACAAACCCATTAGCTGATGATGGTGTTGGAGTCGTGCCTGGCCATGCAGTCATGGGTGAACAGAGAGTACAGGAGGGGACTGAGCACGCACCCCTGAGGGGCCCCCGTGTTGAGGATCAGTGTGGCAGATGTGTTGTTACCTACCCTTACCACCTGGGGGCGGCCCGTCAGGAAGTCCAGGATCCAGTTGCAGAGGGAGGTGTTTAGTCCCAGGATCCTTAGCTTAGTGATGAGCATAGTGCCCTCTAAGCTCATCACTAAGCTAAGGATCCTGGGACTAAACACCTCCCTCTGCAACTGGATCCTGGACTTCCTGACGGGCCGCCCCCAGGTGGTAAGGGTAGGTAACAACACATCTGCCACACTGATCCTCAACACGGGGCCCCTCAGGGGTGCGTCCTCAGTCCCCTCCTGTACTCTCTGTTCACCCATGACTGCATGGCCAGGCACCGACTCAAACACCATCATTAAGTTTGCCGACGACACAACAGTGGTAGGCCTGATCACCGACAACGATGAGACAGCCTATAGGGAGGAGGTCAGAGACCTGGCCGTGTGGTGCCAGGATAACAACCTCTCCCTCAACGTGACCAAGACAAAGGAGATGATTGTGGACTACAGGAAGAAAAAAAAAGAGGACTGAGCACGCCCCCATTCTCATTGACGGGGCTGTAGTGGAACAGGTTGAGAGCTTCAAGTTCCTTGGTGTCCACATCACCAACGAACTATCATGGTCCAAACACACCAAGACAATCGTGAAGAGGGAACGACAAAGCCTATTCCCCCTCAGGAGACTGAAAAGATTTGGCATGGGTCCTCAGATCCTCAAAAAATTATACAGCTGCACCATCGAGAGCATCCTGACTGGTTGCATCACCGCCTGGTATGGCAACTGCTTGGCCTCCGACCGCAAGGCACTACAGAGGGTAGTGCGTACGGCCCAGTACATCACTGGGGCCAAGCTTCCTGCCATCCAGGACCTCTATACCAGGCGGTGTCAGAGGAAGGCCCTCAAAATTGTCAAAGACTCCAGCCACCCTAGTCATAGACTGTTCTCTCTGCTACCGCACGGCAAGCGGTACCGGAGTGCCAAGTCTAGGTCCAAAGACTTCTCAACAGCTTCTACCCCCAAGCCATAAGACTCCTGAACAGCTAATCATGGCTACCCGGACTATTTGCACTGCCCCCCACCCCATCCTTTTTACGCTGCTGCTACTCTGTTAATTATTTATGCATAGTCACTTTAACTCTACCCACATGTACATATTACTTCAACTACCTCAACTAGCCGGTGCCCCCGCACATTGACTCTGCAACGGTACCCCCCTGTATATATAGCCTCCCTACTGTTACTTTATTTTACTTCTGCTCTTTTTTTTCTCAACACTTTTTTTGTTGTTGTTTTATTTTTACTTTTTTTTTGTTAAAAATAAATGCACTGTTGGTTAAGGGCTGTAAGTAAGCATTTCACTGTAATGTCTGCACCTGTTGTATTCGGCGCATGTGACCAATACATTTTGATTTGATTTGATTAGCTGTTCCTTAATCTTGTTCACCCTCATACTCTCATTTCAACTACAAAGCCACATCTGGGAGTCATTTTGCATACAGTTCCACATATATCACCATGCATGCAATGCTTTGCATTGATCAGAAAATCAGACATTTTGTCAAGTCAATGATTAATACATTTAGGAGTTCATCAAAAGATGATCTACCAAGTCATGAGAGACTTTCTGAAAGCTTTATTTAAGGTAGTTTAGTTCAGATTTAGTAATAAGCAGTTCCCTTGTTTAGCCTTCACCCTATTGGTCTCATTATTCCCCTTTGATCTTGAAATGAAGCAGCTCAAGATTTATATTACAGAGGAATAGCAGTTTTTAGAGGCCCCCAAATCTCTTCATGTTTTGATGGATACTGAAGCAGTATTTAAATGTTATATAAGAAAGGGGGCTGGTGCAGGCAGGTGATTGTGATAGGTTTCGGATGAGACATGGCAAGTCCTTTTCCATGGGATCAGTGTGGATCATTTTGAATGTGTTGCAGTCTTTAAATCATCTTCTCATGGCAATAGCCACTGATTAACCCCTCTCCTGCACATGGTCCATTCAGTAGACCATGGGTTCTTAAACTTTTTCAGCTCGAGACCCAAATGAGAAATTGACCGTCCTCCCATGACCCAAATCGTCCTCCAACGACCCAAATTAAGAATAAATAGTGTGTGATTGTAGATGTATTCTCATAACTTGTGACCCACCTTTCACATACCCAGGGCCCACTCAGAGTCCCAACCCATAGTTTAATTAAGAAACCCTGCAGTAGACAAATCTCAGTGTCAATACAGGATGATACTGTATAGCACCAGCATGAAAGTTATCTTCAAACTCTCCTTTGTCAAGCTTTGGTTGCTGTGTGGTGTTAACATAACAACTTATTTAGTTGTCTTGTTAATAACCTTAAGTAGGTCTGTTGAGTCCTGTGACGTGCTTGGTGTAATCAGAACCAACCAGTGACCACAGGGCTGGAAGGAGGTGGTGCTGGCTCCTTTCAGATCTCCCTGGGGAGGGAGTTAGAGTGCCCAGGCCCAGGGTTGCTGTCTATGGCCAGGGCAGCAGGGCTGTTGTTGTTGCCAGTGCCATGGGTGGGGAAGAAGGGGATGTAGGGGATTAAAGGAAACAGCAAAGGGCTGCCCGGTGGGCTCTCATCCAGGGGCATGGGGAAGCCCACATCATCTGTGTCCCACACGTGGAAGGCATTGTGGGTCAGGACTATGGGAGGGTGTCTGGGAATGAAGCACTGCGGGTTTCTGTTCTTCTCCAGGTCCTCCTCAGTAGGGCCAAGAATACATTCTGATGAAAGGGGTTAAACAGAGGGGACACAGGGGAGATAAGCACTTTTGCTTCATGACTGGTGCCCCTGATCATCTCTGTGTTAGCTAGTCATGTTGCCATTTTGCACAGAAAAGTTTAGGCCTACGCCTATTTGTCACAAGTTATCTGGTACACTTATACATTGCGATGGAACAGCCTAACAACTACATAGATTAGTTACATTTCCACCTGATTTTAGAACATTTTAAGTTCCTACCTGTTATATCAAGGGCAAGGTCCTTGATCAGATGACCAACAATAGCATAGGCGACTCCTACCACTACCAGTGCTGCAATCAGCAGGTACACCACTGCCTTTGGCAACGGAATGAGGTCCCGGACCGCCGGCTTATACTCCTTGTACAGTGGGTCTTCCGTCGTGACTAGTACGTCGAATTTGGAGACTAGTGGGGAAGCATGTGCCTCATCACTGAAATTAAAACTGGTGAAATTGAGGCCATTCATTATGGAAAAGTAGCCTAAGCGATATAGCTCTAATGATGATAAACGCGCAGATGTCCGGAGATGAGGAAAATTTTCCCCCCCAACACCAAGACCAGGACTTGATTGGTGGTGATTCTTGTATCCGTGCAACACTCAAGTCTCAAATTCATTGACGTCTCCGTTCGAATGATCCTAAAGGAGATTGAAAAGCATGAAACATGTATATATGTTAATGTCTCAGTGGAGTTGGAGGTGAACACAACTCCACCAAATATAATTACTTTTATGGAGATATTACTTCCAAACAATTTCAAAACCATTTTGACAGTACAAGCGTTAGCCGCATACCTTGATTTTGGTCGACTGTTGTTTTGATGAAACAAACTGGCTTTGCTTTGATTTAAAACAAATAACTAAATTGAAGAAAATAAAACTTTTTGATGTCTATCTGAAATGAATTTCCATGTTCAGAAGTCAATCCAAATCCCTTTTGGCGTTTTCCTTCGACGCGCTTCTTTGTCATCCCTCTGTCTCTGTCCTTGGTGCTTAAGTGAACCCAACCAACTTTCACGCTCTCAAATAGTAAACTGTAGTATTCCTAGACCGCCCACTGTTCAACACTCAAGGGATAAACTTTAACCCGCCTCCACTTAAACAGCCAACTCGTATCAGCTAGATGTAGTTGATGGTGTGCGCTTAATTCTATAGTTGATGGATTTACATTACCAAGAAATCTTGTCTCCTTAAAAGGACGCATGGCGTGAAGATCCTAATGCGAATTAAAACCTTTCCAGGAGATAGTTAATCGACACACGATCGCATGTAGTGGGTCTATTTGGTTAATCCATGTTGTTTAGGAAATACTGAAGAGCTCTTCATATTCAATATAAGCCTACTATCATCTTTGAAACATGTAGTTGTTCACCTCCACTAGATTATTTTAGAGGGAATATACTTCTCCATCCACTGGGCATAATTCAGGGCATAGACCGGACTAACTGCTAGTTGCACTAGCAGTGCTAAAGGTAAACAGATTTTGAAACTCATCCTCATGAGCCAAATCCTAACTGGAAATAAGCACATAGTTCATGGCCTCAATGTAGGCTGTCCCTATCAAATAAATATAGTATTATTTGGCTCCGTGTTAAAACTAATAATTTCTACCAAAATAGGAGCTATGTTGGTTCATGTTCAGTGACTGACTTCTATTTCCTTATGTAGAGAGCAGGCTTGGGCATGTATAGGGATTTATCTGTTTCATAATTCCCCATTTCAAAGCAGCAGTAGACATGCAAAGAAGCAGAATCTGAAAAGATTAGAGGTTTTATTCCCTTTATGAGACAAGCCTTTATCTGCCCACCCCATGTCCCTCATTTCCTGATGGATTTAAACTGCTAGAGCCACTGGAAAACCTCCAGAGATTATCTCCTGAACTTTGAGGACGTTTTGTTCTGTTGGTTCAATATATCTACATATTGCAACAGAACGAAGACTTCTCACATTGTGTATGCTTCATGTACACGTGTGTGTGTGTGTGTGAATACACGTGCCACCTGCTTTCGTTCATGCGTGCCCAAAGCCAAGGGAAGTATGGGTGCTGATGGTGCTGCAGCATAAAAGTAGTGCACTGGGCCTTTACTAGTCCTGCATTAGCGGACCGACATAGCTGTCTGTAGCACTGGCAAAAATCATTTTTCAGCATCTGCTTTACTGAGAATGGAACTGAAATGACACTGCATGGGTTAAATTACCTCTGAGCCCCTGCCAGGACAAATCACTGTGCAGATGACCCTGCCAAATACCCTTTTCCCAGTGTTTGCTATGGAATTATTGCAATACAACACCACTTATATATCAGTTTGACCCAGACACTGCGTCAAAGATTAGGCCACTGCTCATGTGAAGCATGATAGTTCTATTGACTGTCGGGAAGGGGGGAAAACGCCCCTAGAGTGCATAACACTTCGGGAGTTCAGGTCTCAGTTCAGGTCTCAGACTGAAGACCCTAAAGCTTCCTCAGTCTGTCACACCATCTCCTCTGCATCATACTGTTCACCCTTCTGGTGCTAGGTGTTTTGTCTATTTTAGGAACTGCCTTACATGAAATTCAGCCCTTGGTTTGACTTTGTTTTAACTTCTTCCTGTCTCCCCCTCTCTTTTTCTGTATTTTTTTAAACTTCTGTTTAAATCCCACTGGCATTACCTTAGTAGGCCTAATCCCCAGATATCAAAACCTTTTCACAATGTCTGAGCTCAGATTGGATGCACTTTAAAGTTTGTTTGATCACACAAAGTTCATCCTGAAAATACCCCATCTCTAGTGCTCTCGTGCTCTCTCTAAATGTTTTCCCCCACTGTCTTAACCGGACCCCAGCCTCACAGTTTACAATTCATTTTAATATGTCATATGTTTGATGATACATTTGTTTGTTTGAGAATTATTTGAAAGAATATGCATTCAATCATTCAGAATGCGTGCGGGTGCTTGATGCAGTATTGTTTTGAGTCGACATTGACACTAGTTGAACAGCTGACCAGTTCACAGCACTTGTCCTCCAGAGCGCATTTTCGCGCGCATTTTTCGAGTTGGCCAGACAGTTCTGACGAAAACTTTAATGAGACAGTGCAACTGAATAATAGTTATTTTTTGGGGTAAGTAGCCAGCAACAGTATTTTATTGTTTCCAATGGAGTTTCGCTAAATATTCCTAATATTTTGGTTACCACCACGAGTTACCCTTGACACAACTCTGTGGAAACTGGATACCTATTTGGTTTTGTCATGATCAGATCAGATTGAGGTTAGCTTTATGCCTAGCTAGGCTAGCTGGCTAGCATAGCCTAATTTAACGTTAGTTGAGTCAGAGAAGGTTAGAGAAAGTGGTTTTGGTTGAGTTGTTACAGAATTAGCTAACTTCCATATCGGTTGCTTTTATTTTTCCTATGCACCATTTTGCTCATAGAAAATGTCCCAGCTCTTCTTTGGAAAGCCAGCCCCTACCTCTCAGTCTACACCAAAACCCGGTCATCATCATCCCTCATCACCCATGGTAAATGAATGAAAATATGAGACTGTCCAGCTCAACTCTGAATGACTGATATCTTGCACCTGTGAATCCTTTGCTACTTATTGTTGACAACTGTATGCTTTCAGAAAATATTATGGTTTGATTGACATTTCTCCCTGTATCCTTAGGACCCTGATAAAGGACATGGGCCAGACCAGGACATCCCTGGTGAGACATTTTCGTTTGTGACACTGGACAATAGCCATGGACAGCAAAGGTATGGAGTTACTGGGTTTGAAGTATTATTCATTATGTGTTCTGTTCAGTATTTAACTTTTTTTTTTCATGGAAGTGAGGACTCCGGCATCAACATTTCAAACATCTCCGATAGAGGTGATGTACACAACAGTACTTCCAGCGAGCTCCCAGGTGAGGAGACAACAAATGTTCTCAGTTCAACGATAGAGGAGATAGGCAAGAAGGCCCAGGATCTGATAGAGAGAATCAACCAGAGCAGAGCCATGGACCAGGAAATCATGACCACCTTCGAGAACAAGTTAATTAATAAGGTATCACTGTTCTACTGTTGAGTAAAAAGCACATGGTCATAATTTTCTGTAGTTAAAAAAGAATGCATTGAGATTGAGTCTAATGTTTATGTGGAGGAGTGTGACTGTGACTAATGTGTATTTGCGTGTTTGTGTCCCTCCCCAGGTGAGTGAGGTGTGCCAGCAGGTGAAGGAGCAGATGTTCAGCAGCTATGAGGAGCATGGCCATGGGATGGAGGCCAATCTGCAGGAGCTGTCTGAGGTGCTGGAGAGGAGCAGTCAGCTCAGTATGGAGCTGCAGGGAGCCAGTCAGACCTTATCAGCCATCAACAACAGCCTGCAGCAGACAGCTGAGCACTGACATCTACCCAGCCATTAATTTATTTTAACTGCCTTATAGCATCCCCACTTCTGGGAGGTCTAGCATAATTAAAGCAATGCCTTGTGTTTGTTTGACTGTGGTATATGTCAAATAGAACATAAAACAGTGGTTGTAAACTGAGCAGGTGTTGGAAGAAGCTTTTGTTTATAAATTATTTATTACATAACTAGTGTGGATATTTTTGTTCATACCTATTACCATGTGACCAAATAGCATTATAGAACATCATATTTAATGGGCCAGAAAATTCGCTTGTGCCCAGTTTAGAATCCAAAACATTCACCTTAATGCCTATGGGTCGTTTCACCAATTTGGTGCCCTTGGAGAAGTAGTACTTGGTATTTAAAAAAAAGTTTAACATTGTCATAAAGAGCACAGAGAACTTAATAAAAAAAAGTTTTTCAAATAAATAAAAATACTATAGTAAGTGCATATTAAGTGCCAAATAAAGTAACAGGGTGGATCAGCCATAAATTCCCTTGTGACGTGGAATGGAAGCTTGTTGTGTGCAACAGAGTGGAAAATGAATGCAAGCTTCACCCAACAAATTAAAATTGTTAAAACATTTCTAGCCTGTCTATCCATGGTAGGTAACACGGTTGACGTGTTATGCTCGACCCACTCAGTTTTCCATCACAAAACACCAGAAAATGTCCAAAAAGAGTAGAACCTACTCACCTGCTTTTACACTATTTGACTATTGGATGTCCAATGTTTAGAAAAAATATATAAAACGAGTTCAGTTCACATAACAGGGTTGACTGTAAAATGTACAAATATAAATTAATCACTAATCACATAAAATAAATAATAATCTTCGGGAATGACTTTGTCAAAGCAACAAAATAACTAGGGCTTTACAATGATGGTGAAAACTTGGGAGACATTTTCGGGTTAAGTGGGTTAAAATCTTCCAGAAGTCACAGAGAGTGCACAGAGGGACATGCTGAATTTAGGCTATTTATCAAGTCTTTATTCATAATACAAATCCGATTTACTGAATTCTCCATGCGGTCTATATTAAAGGGCACTTCATTTCATGTAACAGGCTTTTAAAATTCAAAATTGGTTCACAATTTCTATTTAAAATGTAAAAGGGACCCAAAAGACACTGTGGAATAACCCCCCACCATCTTCTTTTTTGATTCACTTTATAACACTCCATGTTACTTAAAAAAGGAACGTTCAAAAGACCACAATGAAATGAGGGATGAGTAATCCAAAAATCCCCCAACCACCCTGGATTAAATGGACCACCTGTTGATTACAAGTATTTTAATTTATAAACAAGAGACCTAATTTAGCATTAGATAATAGTGAGCATTATTACTTTGCTAGCAAAAGGAAATTGCAACAACCATGAAAGTACTGCAATAAGCATTATTTATGAAAAGCTTGAATTAACCTTGACCTTTGACAATGCAATTAAAACCATGCATAACATTTATATCTGGTTGAGTTCTGAGGAGAACAAACTTAATAAAGTGCAAACCGCATTCATTGTCCTGTACCCCAAAATAAAAATCTCTCTGATCTGCCTAAATGGTAAGTCACAAATACAACTTTCCAATTACTAAAAAAGCAATGGCATGATTATTTAAACTGCTTTAATTTAACTTATTTACTTAAATTTGAGACTTCATCAATTGATTTAACTCTTTTTTTAAACTCTAACAGTAAATGCAGTATACATTATTTGGCATTCAATGACCAATAATTGGTCATTAGTACCATCACAGTTCTAAAAACTCAGGACATACTGACCTTGACCTCATTTTAAAATGTTTGTCCGACAACCATTTTACTACAATTTCTGTGAGGAAACAAGCTATTCATTCTGAACCATCTTAACTTCCACCATATAGTAAACTATTACAAACACATTGTAGTTCGAAATTGTGCAAACAAACCAGTAAGCACTAGGGTTTTATGACAGAGTAGAAAAATAGCTTTGTTTTTATAAGTTGAAATAATTACACTCATGAATTGTCCATGAGACCAATGATAGACTTGGCTTTAAAACCCGACCTGGTCTTTCGCATAAAATACTGTTTTGCCGGACACAGATTAAGCCTAATTCTGGTCTAAAAAGCTATTTCAATCGAGATTCTCCATTGAGCATGCTTTTTAGTCTAGGACTAAGCTTAATCTGTGTCCGGGAAACCGGCACCCAATGTACATATTCTCAAGAGACAGGAAACATTAGCGTTACTGTAGATGACAAGCCATCAAAGCAGTGTAGAACTACTTGTCCTTTGCTTAAGGAACAGATTTACTTGAGGTTTCTGTTAGTGGTCTGTTTGAGCACTAGCAGCAGGCTGTTAGTTATTAACAGTGAAAGACTGTAGTCCAGTGATGGCTTTTCCCAGAATCAGGGCATGGATGTCATGGGTACCTGGAACACACAAAAAAACAGTATAAGGAACCATGTGGAACAGTGCTGATGCTAAAGGTGAGTAAATATATAAAATACAGTTTTTTTCCTTTGAAAAAATCTTGGAAAATTAAATTGTTTCCCCATATGACCAAGCAGCCCTATTTATTTACTTATTTATTTATTTATTTATTGTAAATTACATTTACTGACCTCTACTGGTGAGGAAATATACCATGATAAAAAAAGTTTTGCTTCCACATCCATATCATCTTAGACCTGGTTATGGCCTTCTTTCTCCTCACCTTCGTATGTGTTGACGGCCTCTAGGTTCATAACATGGCGGATGATGTGGTACTCGTCAGAGATGCCGTTTCCTCCCAGCATGTCTCTGGCCTGCCGGGCAATGTCCAGGGACTTCCCACAGCTGTTCCTCTTCAGCATAGAGATCATCTCAGGGGCTGCCCTGAGGGAGGAGAGAAGACGACAAATATGAGATAAGTCTCCTCCTCAGGTTCTAGTCACAACCAGAAATTGTAGTTCCCCTATGGTGTGTGGTTCTTTGTTAAAAAATGGATTGTCACACTACAAGACGATTATGTCACATCATTTCCAGTTCCCGCTTACTTCTTGGCGTCGATGAGTCTCCCCAGCTGTAGACAGGCCTGCAGGCCAATGGTGATCTCTGTCAACATGTCGGCCATCTTTTTCTGCATCAGCTGGTTTCTGGCCAGGGGCACTCCAAACTGGATTCTGAGATGAACAAATATCATGAGTAGCAGAATATCTTAAGTTCACTCAGAAAAGCTGAGAAGACAAAATAAGATTGAAGAGCTACAGACTTTTGCTCGGTCCATCTCATCAAAAACAACATATCATACCAATAGTAGCTGCAGAATCCTCACCTGTCTAGTGTGTACTGACGGGCCGTGTGGAAGCAGAACTCTGCAGCACCTAGTGAACCCCAGGCGATGCCATACCGGGCATTGTTAAGGCAACCAAAGGGACCCTAGAGCCAAAGAGAACAGACAAAACATTTATACCAACAGGATTAAACAACATAAGGAGGTCTGGCCATCCACATAAAAGTCAGTACATGACAGTGGTATCCTGGCCTCTACTCACCCCCAGGCCAGAGACTTTGGGCAGCAGGTTCTCCTCAGGAACCTCCACCTCGTCCATGATGATCATGCCGGTAGCAGATGCCCTCAGGGAGAACTTGCCCTCGATCTTGGGTGTGGTGAAGCCCTTCATACCGCGCTCCAGGATGAAGCCACGCACCTTCCCATCGTCACACTTGGCCCATACCACAGCGATGTCCGCCACAGGGGAGTTGGTGATCCTGACGAAGGTGAAGGAGATGAGGGAAGGCATTGCAATTTAAGGAGGAGCCATTTTATCAGTCTGCTACATAGTGAGCCTGGTTTCTAGGGCTATATGAGGACAGTTTCCCAAAAGTTTCACAAGACATGATGGTAGAATTGAGCAGAACCACGTACTCAATGTCAAACTAAGCATTTGGTTGAAGTTGTGGAAGCTGCATTCCCCCAGAGAAAACAGTGTTACATCAAATATATAAAACCTGAACTACAGGCCCAAGTTACCAATTAACATTTATTTATTTATTCAGTGTTAAGCTTACGCAATGTGAGGGCCAATGCACTCAATGGTTAAGAATACAACCAAAGTCCAGTTCAGTGCTCAGTCACTGCTGACGTCTCTCAGTTCAGAATCATAACACTCTGTGAAACCTGAGTAAATGGCAACTGAGGGGAACCTAATATTCATGCACCTAGCATTAATATATTTGTGAACAGCACCACCCTGTGAAATGTTGTTTACAATTTAGACAAGAGCCAAACCGCTTGATCTTGGGTTCATTATTTGAACAAGACACATAAAAAAATGCTCTAATGAATACAAAAACTCTAATGAAAATGTATGTATAATAGAAAGCATATATTCCTATTCTTCAGAATTTTTGGAAGTAGCCTATTCTTGACATTTCATGAATAGGTTGCCTTTTCAATCAGCAGAGGAATGCATTCCAAGGTGTTGAGACAAAGGTAGCATTCATCAATGTATGTGGTCTGTAGCTGTTTGTTCTGTTATATGATCCATTGGCTATTTATAGGAAGCAATTCTAAAGTTCTTCGCATGGGCTCAAACTCAAAACCAAAACACTGACTACATCACAGTACATACACTACCGGTCAAAAGTTTTAGGACACCTACTCATTCAAGGGTTTTTCTTTATTTGTACTATTTTCTACATTGTAGAATAATAGTGAATACATCAAAATTATGAAATAACACATATGGAATCATGTAGTAACCAAAAAAAGTGTTAAACAAATCAAAATATATTTTATATTTTATATTCTTCAAATAGCCACCCTTTGCCTTGATGACAGCTTTGCACATTCTTGGCATTCTCTCAACCAGCTTCATGAGGTAGTCACCTGGAATGCATTTCAATTAACAGGTGTGCTTTCTTAAAAGTTAATTTGTGGAATTTCTTTCCTTCTTAATGCATTTGAATCAATCAGTTGTGTTGTGACAAGGTGGGTGGGGGGGTATACAGAAGATAGCCCTATCTGGTAAAAAAACAAGTCCATATTATGGCAAGAACAGCTCAAATATGCAAAGAGAAACGACAGTCCATCATTACTTTAAGACATGAAGGTCAGTCAATACGGACAATATCAAGAACTTTGAACGTTTCTTCAAGTGCAGTCGCAAAAACCATCAAGCGCTATGATGAAACTGGATTTTTGGTTCCAGCCGCCGTGTCTTTTTGAGACGCGGTGTGGGTGAACGGATGATATCTGCATGTGTATTTCCCACCGTAAAGCATGGAGGAGGAGGTGTTATGGTGTGGAGGTGCTTCGCTGGTGACACTGTCTGTGATTTATTTAGAATTCAAGGCACACTTAACCAGCATGGCTACCACAGCATTCTGCAGCGATACGCCATCCCATCTGGTTTGGGCTTAGTGGGACTATCATTTGTTTTTCAACAGGACAATGACCCAACACACCTCCAGGCTGTGTAAGGGCTATTTTACCAAGAAGGAGAGTGATGGAGTGCTGCATCAGATGACCTGGCCTCCACAATCCCCTGACCTCAACCAAATTGAGATGGTTTGGGATGAGTCGGACCGCAGAGTGAAGGAAAAGCAGCCAACAAGTGCTCAGTATATGTGGGAACTCCTTCAAGACTGTTGGAAAAGCATTCCAGGTGAAGCTGGTTGAGAGAATGCCAAGAGTGTGCAAAGCTGTCATCAAGGCAACGGGTGGCTATTTGAAGAATCTCAAATATAAAATATATTTTGATTTGTTTAACACACTTTTGGTTACTACATGATTCCATATGTGTCATTTCATTGTTTTGATGTCTTCAATATTATTCTACAATGTAGAAAATAGTAAAAATAAAGAAAAACCGTTGAATGAGTAGGTGTTCTAAAACTTTTGACCGGTAGTGTACATTGAGGTTCCCCTAATGCCTGCTATCCAGCTACACACAGCACTGTCCAGTCAGTCCTGAAGTCCTCATGCTCATTGGGTGATGAACTGTTTCCTTCACTATGTAGTAGGGCAGTGAATTGCCAGGGACCTCCCGCTACGCTATTACCACGATACTTAGGTGCCGATACGATATGTATTGCAATTCTCATGATTCTATATGTATTGTAATTCAATACTGCGATTTTATTGCGATTTTATATTCCAAACATATTGCTCACTATATGTCTGCTGCAGAGACTAGAGAGAGGATGAGAAAATGAGTTTTGATCAGTCATGGAAATAAAAGTGCAAAAAATATGTTGGCTCACTATTTAAAAAGAAGATGGAGAACAAGCTATAGGATGAGAAATACCAGAGTTTTGGTGCAGGTACAGCTGACTAACACTATCTAGCAAAAAAAAAAATATATATATATAAAGATATCGTCCAAAATAATATTGCGATATGTAACTGTATCGATTTCTTCCCCCATCACTACTATGTAGTGAAGTACAGTCTCCCAGTCCTACTCACCAGGTCTTGGAGCCGGTGAGGGTGAAGGTGCGGCTGGAGGGGTTGAACTTGGCCCGGGTCTCCATTCCACCGGGGTCACTGCCGTGGTTGGGCTCAGTCAACCCAAAACAGCCCAGGATCTCTCCACGAGCTGGGAGGTAGAGGACGCATTACAGGACAAATACACCCAGATATAAACAGGATTGTGCTTAATTTAAGATGAGGCCTAGGGGATGTGGATGTCCCCTCCTCCTTACCCAGCCTGGGCAGCCACTTCTCCTTCTGCTCTTCGGTACCATATGCGTAGATAGGGTGCATGACCAGGGAGGACTGCACACTCATGACAGAGCGGTAGCCGCTGTCCACCCTCTCCACTTCCCTTGCGATCAAACCGTAGGCCACATAGCTCGTCCCAGCACAGCCATAGCCTGGTCAAAGTGTGGAGGGAGAGAGGTCACATCATAGGCAATAACCTCCAAACAAACAGTAGGCCTATATTAAAAGGGAATTTACATTATCTATCCAGTTATCTAATTTACATTATCTATATTTGAGTGCTTCTGGCATCACACATATAGTTGATTCTGAAAAACTAATAGTCTTTAACTGTCTGTGATCAAAATGATCAAAGTCCATTTCACAGAAAACAAAATCACTCTTAGAAAGCTTTCAGAGAATGATATAACCCCTGGGGGGCTTTATTTTTTAAATGTTTTTTATTTAACCTTTATTTAACCAGGTAAGCCAGTTGAGAACAAGTTCTCATTTACAACTGCGACCTGGCCAAGATAAAGCAAAGCAGTGCGATAAAAACAACAACACAGAGTTACATATGGGGTAAAACAAAACAAAGTCAAAAAATACAACAGAAAATATATATACAGTGTGTGCAAATGTAGCAAGTTATGGAGGTAAGGCAATAAATAGGCTATAGTGCAAAATAATTACAATTAGTATTAATGGAATGATAGATGTGCAAGAGATTATGTGCAAATAGAAATACTGGGGTGAAAATGAGCAAAATAAATAACAATATGGGGATGAGGTAGTTGGGTAGGCTAATTACAGATGGGCTGTGTACAGGTGCAGTGATCGGTAAGCTGCTCTGACAACTGATGCTTAAAGTTAGTGAGGGAGATAAGAGTCTCCAGCTTCAGAGATTTTTGCAGTTCGTTCCAGTCATTGGCAGCAGAGAACTGGAAGGAATGGCGGCCAAAGGAGGTGTTGGCTTTGGGGATGACCAGTGAGATATACCTGCTGGAGCGCAATACCTGGGTGTTGCTATGGTGACCAATGAGCTAAGATAAGGCGGGGATTTGCCTAGCAGTGATATATAGATGACCTGGAGCCAGTGGGTTTGGTGACGAATATGCAGTGAGGGCCAGCCAACGAGAGTGTACAGGTCACAATGGTGGGTAGTATATGGGGCTTTGGTGACAAAACGGATGGCACTGTGATAGACTACATCCAATTTGCTGAGTAGAGTGTTGGAGGCTATTTTGTAAATTACATCACCGAAGTCAAGGATCGGTAGGATAGTCAGTTTTACGAGGGCATGTTTGGCAGCATGAGTGAAGCAGGCTTTGTTGTGAAATAGGAAGCCGATTCTAGATTTAACTTTGGATTGGAGATGCTTAATGTGAGTCTGGAAGGAGAGTTTACGGTCTAACCAGACACCTAGGTATTTGTAGTTGTTCACATATTCTAAGTCAGACCCGCCGAGAGTAGTGATTCTAGTCGGGTGGGTAGGTGCAAGCAGCGTTCGATTGAAGAGCAGGCATTTAGTTTTACTAGTGTTTAAGAGCAGTTGGAGGCTACGGAAGGAGTGTTGTATGGCATTGAAGCTCGTTTGGAGGTTTGTTAACACAGTTGTTAACACAGTGTCCAATGAAGGGCCATATGTATATAAAATGGTGTCGTCTGTGTAGAGGTGGATCTGAGAGTCACCAGCAGCAAGAGCGACATCATTGATATACACAGAGAATAGAGTCGGCCAGAGAATTGAACCCTGTGGCACCCCCATAGAGACTGCCAGAGGTCCAGACAACAGGCCCTCCGATTTGACACATTGAACTCTATCTGAGAAGTAGTTGGTGAACCAGGCGAGGCAGTCATTTGAGAAACCAAGGCTATTTAGTCTGCCAATAAGAATGCGGTGATTGACAGAGTCAAAAGCCTTGGCCAGGTCGATGAAGACGGCTGCACAGTACTGTCTTTTATCGATCGCGGTTATAATATCGTTTAGGACCTTGAGCGTGGCTGAGGTGCACCCATGACCAGCTCGGAAACCAGATTGCATAGCGGAGAAGGTACGGTGGGATTCGAAATGGTCGGTGATCTGTTTGTTAACTTGGCTTTCAAATACTTTTGAAAGGCAGGGCAGGATGGATATAGGTCTGTAACATTTTGAATCTAGAGTGTCACCCCCTTTGAAGAGGGGGATGACCGCGGCAGCTTTCCAATCTCTGGGGATCTCAGACGATACGAAAGAGAGGTTGAACAGGCTAGTAATAGGGGTTGCGACAATTTTGGCGGCTAATTTTAGAAAGAAAGGGTCCAGATTGTCTAGCCCAGCTGATTTGTAGGGGTCCAGATTTTGCAGCTCTTTCAGAACATCAGCTGTCTGAATTTGGGTGAAGGAGAAGCTGGGGGGGCATGGGCAAGTTGCAGCGGAGGGTGCAGAGCTGGTGGCCGTGGGTAGGGGTAGCCAGGTGGAAAGCATGGCCAGCCGTAGCAAAATGCTTGTTGAAATTCTCGATTATCGTAGATTTATCAGTGGTGACAGTGTTTCCTAGCCTCAGTGCAGTGGGCAGCTGGAAGGAGGTGCTCTTATTCTCCATGGACTTTACAGTGTCCCAAAACTTTTTGGAGTTAGTGCTACAGGATGCAAATTTCTGTTTGAAAAAGCTAGCCTTTGCTTTCCTAACTGATTGTGTATATTGGTTCCTGACTTCCCTGAAAAGTTGCATATCGCGGGGGCTGTTCGATGCTAATGCAGTACGCCACAGGATGTTTTTGTGCTGGTCAAGGGCAGTCAAGTCTGGGGTGAACCAGGGGCTATATCTGTTCTTAGTTCTGCATTTTTTGAATGGGGCATGCTTATTTAAGATGGAGAGGAAAGCACTTTTAAAGAACAACCAGGCATCCTCTACTGACGGAATGAGGTCAATATCCATCCAGGATACCCGGGCCAGGTCAATTAGAAAGGCCTGCTCGCTAAAGTGTTTTAGGGAGTGTTTGACAGTGATGAGGGGTGGTCGTTTGACCGCGGACCCATTACGGAAGCAGGCAATGAGGCAGTGATCGCTGAGATCCTGGTTGAAGACAGCGGAGGTGTATTTAGAGGGTAAATTAGTCAGGATGATATCTATGAGGGTGCCCATGTTTACGGATTTAGGGTTGTACCTGGTAGGTTCCTTGATAATTTGTGTGAGATTGAGGGCATCTAGTTTAGATTGTAGGATGGCCGGGGTGTTAAGCATATCCCAGTTTAGGTCACCAAGCAGTACGAACTCTGAGGATAGATGGGGGGCAATCAATTCACATATGGTGTCCAGGGCACAGCTGGGGGCTGAGGGGGATCTGTAGCAAGCGGCAACAGTGAGAGACTTATTTCTGGAAAGGTGGATTTTTAGAAGTAGAAGCTCAAACTGTTTGGGCACAGACCTGGATAGTATAATAGAGCTCTGCAGGCTATCTCTACAGTAGATTGCAACTCCAACCCCTTTGGCAGTTCTATCTAGACGGAAAATGTTGTAGTTGGTGGCCTTCCTAAGCCAGGATCCAAACACTGCTAGAACATCAGGGTTGGCGGAGTGTGCTAACGCAGTGAATAACTCAAACTTAGGGAGGAGGCTTCTGATGTTAACATGCAAGAAACCAAGGCTTTTACGGTTACAGAAGTCAACAAATGATAACGCCTGGGGAGTAGGAGTGATACTGGGGGCTACAGGGTCTGGGTTAACCTCTACATCACCAGAGGAACAGAGGAGGAATAGAATAACAGGTACCTTATCCATTTCAAATCATACGTTTATAAAACATGTACCTGTAGGCTGCCACTCAAAATAAAATTTTAAACAGTAAGAAATACATTGAGTTTAAGTAATAATAAATTCAGAATAAACATGAAAAGAAAATAAAACAAAAAGGAAGGGGCCTCCACCCCCAACCTCCCACCCCATTCCGCCAACATGTCCACCCCCCAACCTCCCACCCCATTCCGCCAACATGTCCACCCCCCAACCTCCCACCCCATTCCGCCAACATGTCCACCCCCCAACCTCCCACCCCATTCCGCCAACATGTCCACCCCCCAACCTACCACCCCATTCCCCCAACATGTCCACCCCATTCCCCCAACATGTCCACCCCCCAACCTCCCACCCCATTCCGCCAACATGTCCACCCCCCAACCTACCACCCCATTCCCCCAACATGTCCACCCCATTCCCCCAACATGTCCACCCCCCAACCTCCCACCCCATTCCGCCAACATGTCCACCCCCCAACCTCCCAACCCCATTTCGCCAACATGTCCAAAAAAGCATGTCAAAAATGTTATAAATTGATTTGCATTTTAATGAGGAAAATAAGTATTTGACCCCTTTGCAAAACATGACTTAGTACTTGGTGGCAAAACCCTTGTTGGCAATCACAGAGGTCAGACGTTTCTTGTAGTTGGCCACCAGGTTTGCACACATCTCAGGAGGGATTTTGTCCCACTCCTCTTTGCAGATCTTCTCTAAGTCATTAAGGTTTCGAGCCTGACGTTTGGCAACTCGAACCTTCAGCTCCCTCCACAGATTTTCTATGGGATTAAGGTCTGGAGACTGGCTAGGCCACTCCAGGACCTCAATGTGCTTCTTCTTGAGCCACTCCTTTGTTGCCTTGGCCGTGTGTTTTGGGTCATTGTCATGCTGGAATACTCATCCGCAACCCATTTTCAATGCCTTGGCTGAGGGAAGGAGGTTCTCACCCAAGATTTTACGATACATGGCCCCGTCCATCGTCCCTTTGATGTGGTGAAGTTGTCTTGTCCCCTTAGCAGAAAAACACCCCCAAAGCATAATGTTTCCACCTCCATGTTTGATTGTGGGGATGGTGTTCTTGGGGTCATAGGCAGCATTCCTCCTCCTCCAAACATCTGACCACAACACTTTCACCCAGTTCTCCTCTGAATCATTCAGATGTTCATTGGCAAACTTCAGACGGGCCTGTATTTGTGCTTTCTTGAGCCGGGGGACCTTGCGGGCGCTGCAGGATTACAGTCCTTCACGGCGTAGTGTGTTACCAATTGTTTTCTTGGTGACTATGGTCCCAGCTGCCTTGAGATCATTGACAAGATCCTCCCGTGTAGTTCTGGGCTGATTCCTCACTGTTCTCATGATCATTGCAACTCCACGAGGTGAGATCTTGCATGGAGCCCCAGGCTGAGGGAGAGTGACAGTTCTTTTGTGTTTCTTCCATTTGCGAATAATCGCACCAAAACTTGTCCCTGACATCCTTGGAGAGCTCTTTGGTCTTGGCCATGGTGGAGAGTTTGGAATCTGATTGATTGATTTCTTCTGTGGACAGGTGTCTTTTATACAGGTAACAAGCTGAGATTAGGAGCACTCCCTTTAAGAGTGTGCTCCTAATCAAATAAAATAAAATAAAATTAAATGTTATTGGTCACATGCGCCGAATACAACAGGTGCAGACATTACAGTGAAATGCTTACTTACAGCCCTTAACCAACAGTGCATTTATTTTTAACAAAAAAAAGTAAAAATAAAACAACAACAAAAAAAGTGTTGAGAAAAAAAGAGCAGAAGTAAAATAAAGTGACATTAGGGAGGCTATATATACAGGGGGGTACCGTTGCAGAGTCAATGTGCGGGGGCACCGGCTAGTTGAGGTAGTTGAGGTAATATGTACATGTGGGTAGAGTTAAAGTGACTATGCATAAATAATTAACAGAGTAGTAAAATGTAAATGTAAATGAGTAGCAGCAGCGTAAAAAGGATGGGGTGGGGGGGCAGTGCAAATAGTCCGGGTAGCCATGATTAGCTGTTCAGGAGTCTTATGGCTTGGGGGTCTCAGCTCGTTACCTGTATAAAAGACACATGGGAGCCAGAAATCTTTCTGATTGAGAGGGGGTCAAATACTTATTTCCCTCATTAAAATGCAAATCAATTTATAACATTTTTGACATGCGTTTTTCTGGATTTTGTTGTTGTTATTCTGTCTCTCACTGTTCAAATAAACCTACCATTAAAATTATAGATTGATCATTTCTTTGTCAGTGGGCAAATGTATAACATCAGCAGGGGATCAAATACTTTTTTCCCTCACTGTAACTGCAGGGCACTCTCACAGCATATGGAGTTGGGGCCAATTTCATCGTAAAACGTTTCCTTGGTGTTAAATGCAGTCTGTGAACAAATTTAAAATGTATAAATTGATGGTTCGGATTACGGGATGCCATATGTTCCAGTTAAAGGGTTGTTCAGATTCAACAAGATCTTTGAACCAAACTTTTTTAATAGCTAGCTCAGAATATGAGCTTTCCAAAAGTTGTTTATATATTATAGAGATCAGTCCTTTCGGGAGCCCAGATAATTTATTTATAAATCCCATCATTGGATGGTTAGGTAGTTGGGTTTCCCACGGGACTCCATAGGCCAGCATAGCTGACCTAAGTTGTAAATATAGAAAAATGGATTTGCCTGGTAATGTGTATGTCTTTCAAATCTTGGAATGTTCTCAAACCATTAACGTCCATGATATCGGCAAGGCCGCCCTCCAGATCGCAAAGGTATTGACTCACCTTTAATGGTTGGGCCCAGGACACCCAGCTCCCCCATCTCTGACACAATGTCCCGATGGAACACTAAGAGAGATAAAACAGGCAGCATGTTATGTTGACACGGTTTGCATAACTGCCAAAATTCATAATATTAACAGGCAAAACTGATCCTTAAGTGTTCCTTCCTAGGTTACTGGCATAAATAGCCCAATGGGCCCTGCCTGGGTGATGGTGCGTCTCAAGAGTCAGACCCACCTTCGTTTCTGTTGGCCATCAGAATGCGGGGCATGAGTTTTTCCTGACAGTAGTCACGGAACGAGTCTCGGATCATGATCTCTTCCTCAGTCAGCTGACCCTCCAGCTCCAGGCCATCCCGCCAGTTAAACTGAACCTTGGCTGGTGGTTCAGTAAAGGGATCATAGAGCAGAGAAGCACAATTGAATAGTCATCAGACCCCCAAAATAATAGAAGGGCAATATATGTATGACTGATCTGAAATGGAGTTGATATCGACATACGTGCTTTAGTCTTCTTCTCACTAGCTTTCTCTGCATCTGTGGAAACAAGGTTTGTCTTCATAAGATACACTTGAAGGACAGATTGAGTACTTCCCCTGACAAATAGAGGCATGATGACTGTAATAATGGCTTTGTAAAACTGCTACCATTGTGTTCTCATGATGGCAAGGTCATTATTGAGTAATGTTATACCCTTTTGTGCAGGTGCTGCTGATCCCTGTGATCTTGATGCTAAAATGATGGCACATCTCTGGGGGTTGACCAGCAGACGGCACACAGCGCTTCTCAGTGCCATGATGGGTAGCTAGATTTCTATGAGAGAAAAACAAGGAGGAAAACATTTAGGAGCAAATAATCCATAAAACAATGCAACAAACCCAAATAGTTGTCATTTCAAAGACATGATAGGTTATAACTTTCAACAACCATGTCATTTGAGAGAGAAGGTGGCTCAACCAGAGAAAGCAACTAGCAATTTGATCTCATGTAGCTGTATAGGATAGTTTGAGAGGTGAAATAAGTCATGATTAGTTTCGAAAATGTTGAAAGAACGATGTGGTTGTTGGCAGACAAGTTGTTACACAAGATAACATTAGCACTAGCTAGTAGCTATGCTAACTCTTTATAGCTAGCTAAATGTCGATCTGCAGGCAACTGAAATGACAGCTATTAACTCAACTCACTGTGTGTGTGTGTTGGCCACGTTAGTTGAGGTTAAAATGTTAGTTGCGATAGCTAAAAGAGATAGCTAGCTATTTAGCTAGTTGCTACATGCATATACATTAATACTATTAGCTAGCTTGATAGTCAGTCTTGCTCGACTATCAAGCTGTAAAAGCATAGTATCGAGTTTGTTTACAGACTGGACACGAGCCCAGGTTTACTGTTTCATCAATGTCCCAAAGATGTTGGCTAATTTCAATACATAGATTGACCTGTAATTTACAGTGCTGGAGATCCGTGACCCAGGGCTCCGTAGTCCTTCCCAGATTGACAAAGTTAAGGAGGACAAACGTCAACACAAGCGCCTGCGTAAATTAGGTCAGGAATGATTAGGTTCTGTCGCCATTTTGAGTGTGGCAAATGGAGGCTAGAATGACAAAATAACATTTTCATGGAATGTCTGAAACCAAATGTAACTGATAGTGGGAAGTAAATTACTATGAACTGATAGTGGGAAGTAAATTACTGTTAGTTTTGTGTTTCTCTTTTCATCACTCACTATGGCTGCTTTCTAGTGTCTCTCCATGCTGTCGCGTATTTTTTGACTATTCTCTGATTGGTTTATTAGCGGGGGCGTGCAGATTCAAGGCGTGGCTATGAGAGGGTTTTATTCATGCATTGACCTCATGTTCATAGCTATTTTCAGAACATATTGACAGTGGTGGAAAAAGTACCCAATTTCATACTTGAGTAAATGTAAAGATACCTTAATAGAAAATGACTCAAGTAAAAGTGAAAGTAACCCAGTAAAATACTACTTGAGTAAAAAATATTTGGTTTTAAATATACTTAAGTATCAAAAGTAAATGTAATTGCTAAAATATACTTAAGTATCAAAAGTAAAAGTATAAATAATTTCAAATTCCTTATATTAAGCAAACCAGATGGCACAATGTTCTTATTTTATTTTATTGGCAGATAGCCAGGGGCACACTCAAACACTCAGAAATGATTTACAAAGGAAGCATTTGTGTTTAGTGAGTCCCCCAGATCAGAGGCAGTAGGGATGACCAGGTATGTTCTCTTGATCAGTGCGTGAATTGGACAATTTTCCTGTCCTGCTAAGCATTCAAAATTTAAAGAGTACTTTTGGGTGTCAGGGAAAATGTATGGAGTAAAAAATATATTATTTTCTTTAGGAATGTATTGAAGTAAAAGTAAAAATATGAATAGTAAAGTCAAGTAAAGATACTACTTAAGTAGTCCTTTAAAGTATTTTTACTTACAGTGGGGAAAAAAAGTAGTTAGTCAGCCACCAATTGTGCAAGTTCTCCCACTTAAAAAGATGAGAGAGGCCTGTAATTTTCATCATACGTACACGTCAACTATGACAGACAAAATGAGAAAAAACATCCAGAAAATCACATTGTAGAATTTTTAATGAATTTATTTGCAAATTATGGTGGAAAATAAGTATTTGGTCAATAACAAAAGTTTCTCAATACTTTGTTATATACCCTTTGTTGGCAATGACACAGGTCAAACGTTTTCTGTAAGTCTTCACAAGGTTTTCACACACTGTTGCTGGTATTTTGGCCCATTCCTCCATGCAGAGCTCCTCTAGAGCAGTGATGTTTTGGGGCTGTCGCTGGGCAACACGGACTTTCAACTCCCTCCAAAGATTTTCTATGGGGTTGAGATCTGGAGACTGGCTAGGCCACTCCAGGACCTTGAAATGCTTCTTACGAAGCCACTCCTTCGTTGCCCGGGCGGTGTGTTTGGGATCATTGTCATGCTGAAAGACCCAGCCACGTTTCATCTTCAATGCCCTTGCTGATGGAAGGAGGGTTTCACTCAAAATCTCACGATACATGGCCCCATTCATTCTTTCCTTTACACGGATCAGTCGTCCTGGTCCCTTTGCAGAAAAACAGCCCCAAAGCATGATGTTTCCACCCCCATGCTTCACAGTAGGTATGGTGTTCTTTGGATGCAACTCAGCATTCTTTGTCCTCCAAACACGACGAGTTGAGTTTTTACCAAAAAGTTATATTTTGGTTTCATCTGACCACATGACATTCTCCCAATCCTCTTCTGGATCATCCAAACGCACTCTAGCAAACTTCAGACGGGCCTGGACATGTACTGGCTTAAGCAGGGGGACACGTCTGGCACTGCAGGATTTGAGTCCCTGGCGGCGTAGTGTGTTACTGATGGTAGGCTTTGTTACTTTGGTCCCAGCTCTCTGCAGGTCATTCACTAGGTCCCCCCGTGTGGTTCTGGGATTTTTGCTCACCGTTCTTGTGATCATTTTGACCCCACGGGGTGAGATCTTGCATGGAGCCCCAGATCGAGGGAGATTATCAGTGGTCTTGTATGTCTTCCATTTCCTAATAATTGCTCCCACAGTTGATTTCTTCAAACCAAGCTGCTTACCTATTGCATATTCAGTCTTCCCAGCCTGGTGCAGGTCTACAATTTTGTTTCTGGTGTCCTTTGACAGCTCTTTGGTCTTGGCCATAGTAGAGTTTGGAGTGTGACTGTTTGAGGTTGTGGACAGGTGTCTTTTATACTAATAACAAGTTCAAACAGGTGCCATTAATACAGGTAACGAGTGGAGGACAGAGGAGCCTCTTAAAGAAGAAGTTACAGGTCTGTGAGAGCCAGAAATCTTGCTTGTTTGTAGGTGACCAAATACTTATTTTCCACCATAATTTGCAAATAAATTCATAAAAAATCCTACAATGTGATTTTCTGGATTTTCTTTTCTCATTTTGTCTGTCATAGTTGTCGTGTACCTATGATGAAAATTACAGGCCTCTCTCATCTTTTTAAGTGGGAGAACTTGCACAATTGGTGGCTGACTAAATACTTTTTTTCCCACTGTATGTACTTTACACCACTGCATATGGACCTGTGGCTCCATGCATTTTCCACACTTCAATTTTTTACCATCAAGCTGATAAAAACTTTTGTCATTTATCATAGCATACATTAACTTGACTATGACTTGGGATGTTGCCTGTAGATAACAATTGAAACATTGAGTCACGAGAGTCTGATTACTTGAGCAACCACTTTCATGACTTTGCCCTTTTCTCCGGAGCACAAAAGGAGACTATTTTTCATATTATTCTAAGATGCCAGCAGAGTGCAGCACATTGGCATTTGTGTAATGAGCACAATGTAACATGCACTAATATGATAAGAGTATAATAGAGCTATAATACTCTACAAAGCTCATTGAAGGTTTGTTTCTGATTGTTGTTAATTAAATGTGCAAAGAGATGTTGATTCCAGACATGCACCTCCCCATCCCACATTTAGAAAACAGTCTATAACTCTATGAGAATTAACTAAATTAATAATTGAAAAAAATCACTTAAATCCTATGTGATACTTGGCAGAAGCAGTGTGCTGTTGAAAGGCCCTAAGAAATCCTGCAGTGAGATGCCCATTTAGTTAAGACCTTCAAGGTACCAGCCATGCTGACACAGAAAAAAAAGATATGGTGTGTTGTAGCCTGCTGCCAGGCTGAATTATGAATGAATGAATAGAATCTATAATCAATAGTCTCTTGAATTTTTACCAGGCCAGTCACACATTGAGTTTGAACAATAGCCACGTTGATATGGTGCCAATGTGATGCCCCCCAAAAGTGTCATGAAAATGTAATTGTTTGCCAATCATCTGAGTTGGATAGATAGGCACCAATCCCAGCATTCTTCTCTCTTTTGAAAATAATATTTTAGCTTGACTGCACCTCCAACACAGTTCTTACAAATTTTTTGTGTAGCTCAATTCATCGGATAAATTATAAAACAAATTACTGAGCAAGAAGGCTTAACCTTTATCGTACTCATAGTCCCTTTTCACAGCGGCTTTTCCACTAAAGTCCTGACACAGATTATTTAGTATTGTAGGAAATATTTTCTGTTCTTGACACACTGTTTCATACTGTATAAAACATGTCCCTGTGATCTGCATATGAAAATAAATAGATAGGCTATACTCTATGTGATATGGTCACGTTGATTTACCGTTATAATAGCAGTGTGTCATCGTGCTCCCACCCACGTCCAGTGATTCGTCCATTTGCCCGTCATTCAAAGTTTTGTTGCCATTCGTTGGTGAACTTTTTCAACCAAGGAACGTCTCACTAAATATTATGAGTTCGGTTCAGATTTGGAGTGGACTTCAGCGCAGTAACCTTATCCGTAGGCTATCCATTTGGACTGGAAATTATGATATATGTAGTCTTACAATTTTAGTTTACAAGTGGACTCACTAATTCATGATGGAACTGGAGGGTGAGAAACCGAAGTATGGTAAGTTGTTAGCTTGTTTAGTTTTTAATAGGCTACCATATCTCTTTAACAGCGCTTTCACTGTCCTGGGATAGCAAGCTGACCAGCCCCATATAGTTTCGTTTTCATATATCAAGAAGACTGGATCGTGGAGTGCAACATTTTATTGGTGTGTGCTGGATGCATGTAACAATTAAACTCAGCATTTGGCTACTACATATTTGATTTACCCCGTTGAAGTAGCCTAACTCAATCAACTTTTTGCCTGTCTCCTTTTCAGAGAATAGACGAATGGAAATTGACTCTCACCATTTGAGCCATAATTCCCATGCATAATAGGGACTCTTGGTCCGCTTCTGTTTTGGGCTAGCCTACAGATTGCATTTGATTAGCCTATGTTGTTGTTGCCTCTCACACGCCCCCGCCCAGGTCTCATCCTTGTGCCAAACAATGAGACTGCTGAGAAATTAGTGGTATAAGGGCCTACAACATTCCATACAATAAATGCACACTTGTATGCAAATGAAAATACGGTAGCCTATCTCAAATTATCATACAATATGATTCTCAAATAGACTGTGACCTTTTAAAATTCTTTAAATTCTCAGATTTAGACTTTACAGTTTAACCCTAACAATAGTAAACTACATGTTTACTACTGATTAACTGAAAATATTAGTGTCCCTACTCAGCCTTTGCATGTCCAGTTGCTACATTCCTCAGCCTGGTATGGCTCTCTAGAGAATGACTTACCAGCTTTCCAAATATAGATTAGTTAATAAATAAATGCCTCATGGTAGGTCTGAATCTGAATTTAGAGAAGATACGGTGTGTATTGTTTCAGCTATTGTCAACAAAAACCTGCTATTCCCTGCAATATAAAAGGTATTGGTATGTTAATGGATCCAAACAATTGTTGTTCATGTAAGGGAAAGGGTTTTCATTGAAGATATGTTCTCATAATACTTTAGTTAATTTATGCTGCCTAAAAAGAGCAAGAATCTCTGCTGGAGTAGGCCAACCTCTGTCAAAATGATAGAGTCTGACTCCACAGTTGTAATTTGGACTTAAAATATATACCTCCAAAATGTGTTAGTAGTGGCACACCCAGTCATATGGCGGGGTATGCTACTGCCACCTGCAGCTATAGCATTGAAATTCTAGTACAGCATAGCATGGTGAAAACCAGTAGAAGAAAGAAATGATGAGATTCACTCCAAATTGAGACTTCCCTGCAGCATCACCAACATCTGGAACCCTTTGTTGTGAGCTAAAATATTGTTTCCAGGGTCAACTCTGTCCACAAGATGTAGAAACACTGACAGGTTCTCTCGTTTTTTGGTTTTATGTGGGGTTTGCTGGGCCCTGTGAAAAACATGGAGGAGGGATAAGGCGAGTTTGATGGCTGACTTGTTAGCTGTCTCCCCTCTCCAGCCATATGAAAGCTGTTTTTCTTCTTTCTTCCGCACACAGCCTTTTCTTCCCCTGCCTGTCTTATGATGACTCATTTATTATTTAAAACCCTCTTTCATTATCTGAGACTTTTCCCACTCTTCCTGGCACAATGCATACTCATTTTACAACCTTCAGTATAGGCTACTATTTGTATACAGCACAGTTTGCCTCTTCCCTCTATACAGGATTTAGGAATGTGTTATAACCCTCATACAAACAAGCAGTCAGGTCAACAAGAGAGCAAGATTTTGATGGGAAGAAAAGACAGTTGAGCAACAAACTGCATTGTGGGTATAGTAAGCTATGACTTGGCAGGAAATACAGTTGAAGACATTCTGTGAAAAGCTGTAGGGTTAGTGACCTCTAGCACTATATTGTGACTCAAATGACTCTCCCAAATGACTGTCAAATTTGGTGTAGTACTCTTAAATGAAAACAATGATGGAGGTGCAGATGTATTGGAATCTGAGCAGTAGGAAGCATATTTAATGATAATCAGGAATGATGTGTTTGTGTGGTTATAAAGAGTGTGATGATTGGTAGACAGAGGACTTATAGAGGCCCTTTATTTTTCTTCTTCATTGTAAGCTCCTTGTGCGTGTGTTTTGCAGTCGAATGAAGTCTTTCTGCATTTCATGGAAATCTGTCAGGGTTTCACATAAGAAGGCGAAGGCCAAAAAACGTAACTCTGGGGAGTTTGACACAGGCTACCACAGTGCAGAAAGGAACAGCCCTCACTTGGTTTTAGATTGTATCGTTTTTGTTTTTATGAAGAAATTGTTTTCAATATCTCCTCCAGCATTGCTCAACATTCCTTTGACCCTGACTCCCATGTGCGAATGTTGTAGATGCATTCATACGGTTCTAATTCAGGTTTTCATGGTACAATAGGACTGCCTCAGAAATACACAGTGGGATTTAGGCTGCGATCTAACATAGCCATGCCCATTTTACATCATGGAGTAATTTCAGGCCAACGTATATCAGGAAACCTCAATAACAGGAACACTGACAGGATCAGATACATCCTACAGCCCTGTGCAGTCTTAGATTATGTGTAATTATAAGATATATTTAGGAGAGTGGTTTGAAACTTGATCCAGAGTCTCTCTGATCTTTATTTCAAGCTCTGGCAAGGTCTAGCTACACTCTTAGAAAAAAGGGTTCCGAAAGGGTTCTTTGGCTGTCCCCATAGGAGAACCCTTTCTGGTTCCAGGTAGAATTATTTTGGGTTCCATGTAGAACCCTCTGTGTAAAGGGTTCTACATGGAACTCAAAGGGTTCTACCTGGAACCAAAAGGGTTCTACCTTGGACCAAAAAGGGTTCTAGTATGGGGACAGCCAAATAACCATTTTAGGTTCTAAATGGCACCTTTTTTTCTAAGAGTGTAGCAATAATGTAGTTTTGTGCTATTCATGAACATTTAAATTTGAGGCCCAGTCCAGCTGTTTTCTATTACAACAGCTGTCATAGTGTTACCACTTCCCACATTGTCACTTTACTCAACAACTGTATTGAATGAACAGGCATCCCACTGGGCACACACTAGTTGAATCAACGTTATTTCCATGTCATTTAAATGAAATTATGTTGAATCAACATGGAATAGACGTTGAATTGACGTCCGTGCCTAGTGGCATGCCCCTAGGGAAGGAGAAATGAAGAGAGGAGAAGAGAAGTTATAGGACCACCCTTGCTGGGACCATCAGGAACCCCCGTCTATTTGTGTGCCATGCCCTTCCTCTTTCAGACTGCTAGTCATGGCTGTTGGACTTGGCTGCCCTCCCACAGCCTGTCTGGTCTGTCACTTCTGGATGTTTGGAAGGTGAAAAAACCCTATACTCTTTGGAATTCTGCATTGTTTTGTAGATTTCCGTAGCTGAGCCAGAGCAATGAGTAAGGGTTACAAAAATAGAGCACTATTTTGGAAAATTAGATTCATTTAGCAGACTTTTTGAGAATGTAATCGTGATTCCTTTGTCAATGTTATCAAAACGTAGCCAAGTAATCTAATTGATGTTGTCTAATGGGTTGGTGCTGAGGCTCTGGCCTATCTATCTCTGCTATGAGCACAATGGAGAAAACAACATAGACAAGACATGGGCGTCTGTTTCAGTGAAGGGCTGTCTGTTGTCTCTGAGAGAGTCTCTCACTGGAGTCAATTAGGGAGACAGACCGTAGAGGTGACTCTCTCTCCTCAGGAAGATGGGCCTGTTTATCAAGCAGGCTTCAGACAGTGGAAACTGAACAAGAGGAGATGGTTAGGACTCAGGAGCATCTTATATTCAGAGATATTCATTGTTACAGCAGAGTTTTGTTTAGCATGATAGTCCAGAGCAGGGTTGGAATTACATATTGACTCTTGGGGATCCGCTAAAAAATAGTAGACTGGAACAACATTAATATTTGTAACGTTTATGGGGGTGTCCTGGTTTGTTATGAGTGTGCCCAGCACCACCTGGCAGCTCTGTAATTCCAACCCTGATCCAGACCATAAAGAGGATGCTGTTTGTACCAGCAGAGATATTTGGAGAGAGGGCACACTTCCCTACCCTAACCACCAACAAGGCTCCATTTCTAGTTTCGAAATCTCAGAAGTAGTTATGTTATCTGCTGCAGTCAACACTGTTGGTTATGTCAGTCTAATCTTGGTGTTGAAAACTCTCTATGAGGGAAACGGTCACAAATACTGCACCCATCAACACTCTACTACTGCACTTACTGTAATGAGAGACAGACTGAGGAGGGGAAGCTGCTACTATAGCCTACTGTGTTGATAGGACATCATGCTTCTCTTTTCTCAGGGGTATATGGTAGTCGACTCAGGAGAAGTGCACATTGGATAAGTGCATACTGTTTAAGTGCAGTGCTGTTCACCAGTCCCAAACAAAATACATTATTTCTGTTCTCTCCGGATATGTGCATACACACATTCAGCATGATAGTCATAATCTATTGCATAAATGAGCAACAGTACTTTATATTCTGTAATACAGGCATGGTGGACAGATAAAGAATGTCATGGAAGGTTGACTTTATTTATGGACGTTTTCACTATGAGAGGAGGAGAGGCTAGGGAAGACGGATACTAATGAGAGGAAACTCGACTCAGGAAACTCTAGAAATGTTCCAAAGCAAATACCTGAAGGTCAGGAAAACCAGAAGCAAAACTGCCTTGGACCTTGTGTAGTACACTATACAATTAGCTTTCTTTCCACAAGAGAAACAGTGATACATCTATTTCTTTGTGCAGATTATTGGGAAACATCTAGCTACAGTAGTGTACCCTAATAAAGTTATTACAACAACTGATGTAGCAAATAACATTTGTCCTGATAGTGAATGTAGTGAAGCTGAGGTCATAGGCACCCCTTTAAGAAAGGACGCATTAATGGATTAAAGCTGACTGGGCCTATGACAGCACACTCCCACTCACCTTGCTTCCCCAACAGCATACCACGTTGTGCTCTTGTTCCTAATGTACTGTAGTTTTTTGTATATCTTTTCTCAAGCTTTAAAGTTGTTGTAGAGAAAATGTGACACTGAAATGTGGGAATTTATGTCATACCCCTATAATGTATTCAGTGGAGATCCAACTCTTGCAGGGTGAAATATCCTCCCTGTGCATAGCCCATCGAGATATTGAGACTGTTGCTGATTTGCTATTTTGTGCTTGTAGCTTGTAAACAGTCTGCTACTGTGCTTGTAATAATGGGGCCAGTAGGGTTTTACAGAAAATGAAGACAGAGGGATCCTTTGCTTTCTCTCACTAACTTGTAATGAATGGAAAATTGGCCAATTACCAGAATGACATAGGCTACCCCATTGGCCAAAACAAGTAACAATACTGCCTGGAAAGAGTATGGGGGGATTCCAACAGAAGCTTCTCATCAATACCCATTTCCCAAACACAGCTCACAGCTCACCATAATCTGTCTGTATCATCAGCATCCCACCTTACCTTCTCCGCTATGCAATCCGGTTTCCGAGCTGGTCATGAGTGCACTTCAGCCACGCTCAAGGTCCTAAACGATATTATAACCGCGATCGATAATAGACAGTACTGTGCAGCCGTCTTCATCGACCTGGCCAAGGCATTCACGTCTGTCAACCACCGCATTCTTATTGGCAGACTAAATAGCCTTGGTTTCTCAAATGACTGCCTCGCCTGGTTCACCAACTACTTCTCAGATAGAGTTCAATGTGTCAAATCGGAGGGCCTGTTGTCTGGACCTATGGCAGTCTCTATGGGGGTGCCACAGGGTTCAATTCTTGGGCCGACTATTTTCTCTGTGTATATCAATGATGTCGCTCTTGCTGCTGGTGACTCTCAGATCCACCTCTACGCAGACGACACCATTTTGTATACATCTGGCCCTTCTTTGGACACTGTGTTAAGAAACCTCCAAACTGCTCTTAAACACTAGTAAAACTAAATGCATGCTCTTCAATCGAACGCTGCTGGCACCCGCCCACCCGACTAGAATCACTACTCTCGACGGGTCTGACCTAGAGTATGTGGACAACTACAAATACCTAGGTGTCTGGTTAGACTGTAAACTCTCCTTCCAGACTCACATTAAGAATCTCCAATCCAAAGTTAAATCTAGAATCGGCTTCCTATTTCGCAACAAAGACTCCTTCACTCATGCTGCCAAACATGCCCTCGTAAAACTGACTATCCTACCGATCCTTGACTTCGGCGATGTCATTTACAAAATAGCCTCCAACACTCTACTCAGCAAATTGGATGTAGTCTATCACAGTGCCATCCGTTTTGTCTCCAAAGCCCCATACACTACCCACCACTGTGACCTGTACGCTCTTGTTGGCTGGTCCTCACTACATGTTCGTCGTCAAACCCACTGGCTCCAGGCCATCTATAAATCACTGCTAGGCAAATCCCCGCCTTATCTTAGCTCATTGGTCACCATAGCAGCACCCACCCGTAGTCTGCGCTCCAGCAGGTATATCTCACTAGTCATCCCCAAAGCCAACACCTCCTTTGGCCGCCATTCCTTCCAGTTCTCTGCTGCCAATGACTGGAACGAATTGCAAAAATCTCTGAAGCTGGAGACTCTTATCTCCCTCACTAACTTTAAGCATCAGTTGTCAGAGCACCTTACCGATTACTGCACCTGTACACAGCCCATCTGAAATTAGCCCACCCAACTACCTCATCCCTATATTGTTATTTATTTTGCTGAGGGAATTATTTTATAAAGACATAAAAATAATTTGGTTGTAATTGTAATGTGGCAGGGTGGCCAACCATCCTCCAGGAGATTCCAGGAGAGCTACTGGGTGTGCAGGCTTTTGCTCCAGCCCTGCTCGACACACCACATTGTAAAAAATCAGCTGCTCAACAGGACCTTGATAAGCTGAGTGGTGTGTTTGAGAAGGGTTGGATCAAAGCCTGCCACCCAGTAGCTCTCCAGATGGAGGGTTGACGGACCACATGTGTTTTATACAGCAGCCTATCAGTGCAGTATTTTACTTTGTGGGGGGGTTGAGTGCCTTGCTCAAAGCCACAATGGCAGGAGATACTATATAATACATGGGATCAGACCAGCAGCCTTCCATTGCCAATTCCAGTGATAATAATGAATGTTATTTTGTGAAGTGGTTCCTTGCATAATACAAAACAATTTTCTGTCACCTTTTTGTGTTACCAACCTTTTGGGGGGGGGTGGACAAGTGGCTTGAGCTTTCGGACAAGTAAAAAATCTGGGCCCGTATCTCTAAAGAATTTTTGTGCAAAAAGTGGCTCCTAGCGGCCAAATTCTAAGAAAATTCTCAGAGGCATGACGTTTTCTTAGAATTTCCCCTAAAAGTGACACGAAAATCCCAGTTAATATAAAAGCTATTCCTCAAGAGTCCTAGCGCTTAAAAGGGCTCCTAAGGCGAGATCTGCTAAGAGCAGGGAAGAGGACTTTAGTGGCTTAGGAGTTACCCTAAGCAGCTGCACAAAATGGCCAACAGAGGAGGCAGGAGAGATGTCCTGCAAACACTGGATGACAGGGAATTATTGAGACGCTACAGATTGGATCGTGCAGGAATCATGTTTGTGGTGGATCTCCTTAGAGATGCAATTACTTCACCAACTCGACGCCACAACGCTATTACACCGGAGAAGAAAGTAATCACAACCCTGAGGTATTTGGCAACAGGGAAAATGCAACAATGCAGCAGTGATGACTTGGGTCTGTCCCAATCCTCCGTCAGCAGAGTCATCACCCAAACACTGACAGCTTTGTCACAACCTAATATTGTGACACAATTTGTTTCATTCCCGCTGGATGCCCGCACTTTACACACACATAAAAGGGCATTTATGGACATTGCAGGATTCCCTGGCGTTGTGGGTGTAATTGATGGAACACATGTGAGAATAATTGCGCCATCAGAGGACGAGGCTGTCTTTGTTAACAGGAAGAATTTCCACAGCATCAATGTGCAAATAGTGTTCAATGCGGCCTGGAAGATTTTGGACATTGTGGCTAAATGGCCAGGCTCCACACATGATGCGAGAATGCTCTCCGAGAGTGGCATCAGACAGCTTTTTGAGAGACGCTATGTGCCAGCTAATTGCCACTTGTTAGGGGACAGTGGCTACCCATGCAAACCATGGCTCCTTACACCTTACCTCCAGCCACGCCAAGGGCCCCAACTAAACTATAACAGGTAAGCCAAACAATACAAAAATCATGGAAATGAAATGCAAGCAATATGTTAGAGCATCCAAGTAGTGCAATATTTCCATCAAATAATTAAAGGTCTGTATTCTATTGTAGGGCCCACAAGACAACAAGAGCGGTGGTGGAGCGTGGCATAGGCCAGCTTAAGAGGCGCTTTCATGTTCTCCACGGAGAGGTGCGGCTGAGGCCTGAAAAAGTCAGCAAACTCATCATAGCCTGTGCAATATTACACAATATTTGCAAGGTTAGACAGATTGCAGAACCTCTGGAGGATGGCGATGAGGATGAGGATGGAGACAACGATGAGGATGGTGGTGAAGAAGATATTCACATTCCACAGGGGAACCTAGCCCAGAGTGGACTGCCTTACAGGGCAAACTTCACAAATTTACATTTCAGGCAAGCTGTAGCCCCATGTCATTTGAGAACTTGTGATGGTATTAAGAACTACCACGTTTTTACTGCACATCACCTGCAACTGTTAAATGCAAGACACAGAACACAATCTCTAAATGGTTTATTTTTTAGGTGTTCAATTTTAAGGCGGTAGTACTCCTCCTGAAGGGAAAGGACTTTTTTTTGTTGTTCAAACACATCAATTGTGAGTTGCAATCTTCTCTCCTGCAGGGATGCTGACGGAGCAGGTGCTGCGGATGGGAATGGTGTTTGATCCGCCGGGCTATCCTGAGTAGCAGCTGCAGATGGTTCAGGCGGCAAACTTGATGGGCCCGGTTCTTGTGATGGCTCCATGCTACAGAAATACATAGGCCTAGTTTAATTATTGTTTTGATTAAATTAATTTAATACAATGAGCATGGATAACACATGAAATGGCTTCTGCAATGAATAAACACTGTTGATATGAATAACCCTGTGTCCTACCTTTGCTGCATTTCAAGGGCCTGCATCATTGACGTGTCAATGCCTGTTGGCAGCCCGGTGACACTGACCTCAGAGTGTCCCAGGACTTGAAAGACAGTGTCGGCCACCTGGGACAGCCGCTTTGCAGGTGGTCCACCCCTAGAAAGAAACAGTCAATGAACACAGTACTTAGGCATGTAAATTAACTTTGCCAGCAGGAGCAAATTGCCAGATTATGTGGTAGGCCATAGTATTTTGCTCACCTGTGAGTGAGGATTCCCGCTTGTGTGCTGCAATCTCATCTTTTGCCTTGGACTGCAGCACATACCACCTTTTCTCACAATCGTCGCCTGTCCGCACCACCAGTGGAAAAGAGGCATTGATTGTTTGGGATATTGTGTCCCAGGCGCGCCTCTTGCCTTGGCTAGTGACAGTTGGGCCAAATTTTCCTCGTAACATACCTTTATGTTCGTTCACCAACTGGGCCAGCAACAAACCTTGCTCCTCAGTCCAGTTCGGCTTGCGATTCCTTTTTTCTCCATTTTCTGTGTTTGTAGGATATTTGTTAACAAGCCTTCATAAATAGACCAGCCAGCAATCACAGACATTGTTAAAAGCTGAGCTGTGTTACCCTCGTTAAGTTCACACTGAGTTGTAACGTTGCAATTTCTACTTCATTAAGGACAGCCCCTTGAGATAGGCCATCTTGTTTTCAATGGGGTCCATATGGAAGTGAAAGTACAAAATATGCCAGCTAGGATATTAATATGAGCAAATGAGACACAAATCATTATTTGAACAGGGTGTAATGAGCTTAAATTTTCACATATTTTAGATTCTAATGTTAGGCTATAACCCCTACAGCTTACTATTCATTTTCCAGATATTTTCTTGAATGTGAAATATTATTTACAATTATAGTCTGCATAAGATTAGAGTGTATAATTATGTTTATTGATTTGAGGGTACATCCTTTGCTCATTATCACCAAAAGTTCATTTTCATCAAACTTGTAGGATCAACCAATCACGGCTTTTGAAATGATGACTCATACCTAGCAACGGGGTCAACCACACCTCCTCACTAAGATAGGATTTTTCATCCATTCCTGGCTCAGAGTTCACTGAAAATGTTCTGGAATCACTTCTAAGCTAAAACTCCTGGCAAGGAATTTTTAGGTTAAGTTAGGAGCTCTCTGAGAGGATTCTCAGAATCTTTAAGGATACGGGCCCTGACCTACTTCGCTAAAAGCTATGTCAAGCCCTGATGGATTGAGGGCTTCCACCATTTTAAAGTAGTCAACTGGGTGGGGATTCCTATGAGTTGGAAGCAATCAGCCAATGAAGAAGAAGAAAATGTACTACTTTAAAATGGAGATGCCATGCTGTCAGAGACACTATAATGGCACAGATACAAAGATGAGTCCTCTATCTATCTCTATGGCCTGTTGTTCACACGCTTATCTACCCTCTCATTGGCTAAAATGGTTCCTCCTCCTGCCTGCCTTCCATGTTTGAGGACATGTATTTCCATTGTTAGAGCGGTCACATGTCTATGTAATAGGCAATCTTTGGCTATAATGAACCGCCTAAGGAGCAGCTTTGAATTGAATGCACCTTGTGAATAATCCATTGGGCAGAGGTGCGTTCAGTTTGCTTGAACATTTGCTAAATTGCAGAACGGTTAGTACTGAATTACACATTTCCCCAAAACGTTCTTGTATGTTTTTTAACAGACTTTGAGGTACATTTGCTCCCGTTTGGTGGGTGTGGCGAGTCGTGCCTTGATGCAATGAGTGACGTATTTAAAGGGCAGAGGCCATGATATAGCGTTCCCCAACCGACCTCCCTTTTCACCTGGTCGTTCAGCACATCACTGTTTCCGTTCAATTGAATGTTTCAGAACATAAAAACATACTGAACGCAGCCCTGGTGTGACAATAATTTTTCAAACATAGAAGATAAGCCTGCGTTTACACAGGCAGCCCAATTCTGATCTTTTTTCCACTAATTGGTCTTTTGACCAATCACATCAGATCTTTCACATCAGGGCCCGGTTTCCCAAAAGCATCTTAAGGCTGAGTTTATCATTAGAACCAACACTGGGCCCAGATCTTCTTCAGAGCTGATCTGATTTGTCAGAAGGCCAATTAGTGGAAAAAATATCAGAATTGGACTGGCTGTGTAAATGCAGTTTAAGATAGCTCTAGAAGTTAAATAAGGTATCAAAATATAGCTTTGTGTTCATTTGACAGTCAAAATAGCTTCAGGGGTGGAGCTCTTGATTAATGCGCTCATCTATCCAGTATTATAACCAGCACACCTGAGTCTCATCAGTCTCTAGTGCACACAATTGGAAGCAAGCAAGGCTAGCAAACAGCTCTTTTGTTTTTCTCCCAAACACATGCTTTTGATCACTCCTGTGTAGTTTGCTTGGGATCCGCAAAGATATCCAGCAGCTCTTTCACATAGGGGGGAGGGGAGAGTCAGTGTAGTGAAAAACAAGGAATTGTTTCCACCCATTTTGCCTCAGTTGTGCTCCACCCTTCCCTGTAGGTGAGCTACCTGACCAAACTCTGGGGAGAGCGAGTGAAAGAGGTAGAGAAAGCCAGGAACAAAGGCAGAGAGTGAGAGAGACACACATAAAAAGAGCTCTGTGTGGAGGGAAAGGGGAAGAGAAAGAGAGAAATGAACAGGTGGACCAGAGATCTGAGTTAGGCAGCTGTTGGGGGGTGGGAAACAGTGGGTGGACTCTGAGGAACAGGGGTGTGCTCAGAGCTGTTGCAGACAGGTCGGACAAGTTTCTCCCCACAATACCTGTCTTTCTCACACGCACATTTGAAACACACCAGTTGGCAGGAAAAGGAAGTGAAGTAAAAAAGGGCTGAAGAAGAAGAAGCCGAGTTTTCTGGTCATTCATAAGTTGACTACCAGAAAGGAATTTAAAGATGCCTGAGGAGCAACCCTATTATGGAAAGCATGGTAACTTCTAATTCCTCAATCTTGGTTTTAGTTTCACTAGAGTTTATGTGGTTTACCTTTTTCAACCATATCAAAACCTGTTTGTGTCTTTTATGATGGCTGGTTTGTTTGTAGCTTAAGTTTGTTCTTGAAGTGGGATATAACTTTTGTCACTGCTGGAATTTTCTAACGAATCTGTCAGTTGGAGCTTGTTAAAAGGTGGTGTCATTTGTCTCTGGAGAAGAGCGGCACTGGGTGAAACTAGAGCTCTAGTATCGGCATTATGACAACATGGCTGAGAATGGGTGTGGGTTAAACCTGCTGATTATACAGGTGTGTAGAGAAATGCAAGCAAACATTGTATCAGAATGTTTTCTCTCATTTATCACATGCTGCTGCACTGTATATAAGGACTGGACTGAAAAATTGACAGGAAACATTTGTTTTCAGCCCTGATAAAATATAAATTAATATGTCAGCCATTGTTTTGGGCAAATGTTTCCGCACGTTGCTCCAGTCTACGTCCCTCTGCAAGCTGTCTCCCCCATATCTTTCAAGGGCACCTCAGGCTGATTATGCCCATTTAACACTTTAACATCCAGACTCTATCTCTGTGCCTAAGACCTGCTGTGTCCAGTGGATTTATGTTCTCTGGGGGCAGGTCCACTATAATGCATGCTGCAATAGCACCCTGACCACTGCTCTGCATTTTTAATGGCCGCCATGCAGAACGTCATACTCTATAGTCTCTAGCCTAGACCCAGTGGTTCAGCCTTCTTCTTAAGACTGTGATTATTGATGTTATGTGAGGTTGAGATTCACTATGGCTCAACTTGAGCACTTCTGACTGATTATGATAACCGTATCCTTTTCTTTCTCATCTAGGCCTAAATGTAGTTGACAATGTCTCCTTTTGGTCGTCTGAGGATTTAGAACTGGCAATGAGTGCATGATGTTTGCTCATGAAATATCCCCTCCCTCCTTGTACAGTAACCGTAGTTTACCTTGATCTATGTGGGCTGATAGCAGATGTGGAGAGTGTACTGTCTCTGCTCCTCCTTACCCCTTTGGATCCCCAGGGTTCAGATCCAGGTTACACATTATATTGGGTGTGCCTGTATGAAAGGGAGAGAATATTGTTCACTAGTTTATAGCCTAGTTTAATTTGGGGGATGTTATCAAGTTAAGAAAATCACGAAACATTAACAAGAACAAACTTTTTTTTACCTTACCTTTTCATGTCATTAATCAACATTTACCTTTTTAAGAAGTAATCAATACTGATGAAAAGGGTAATCTGTCATTTGTGTATCCTATATCCTTGGCAATCAAATGTAGCATTGGCTGAAGGAGACATACACACATTCACACTCACCACATGCTGCTGCTACTGTCTATTATCTATCCTGTTGCCTAGTCACTTTACTCCTACCTATATGTAGATCACAGGAGGCTGCTGAGGGGAGGACGGCTCATAATAATGGCTGGAATGGAGCAAATGGAATGGCATCAAACACATTGAAACCATGTTTGATGTATTTGATACCATTCCACGTATTCCGTTCCAGCCCGTCCTCCCCAATTAAGGTGCCACCAACCACCTGTGATGTAGATGGCTACCTCGTACCCCTGCACATCAACTCGGTAGTGGTACTTCCTGTATATAACAATGTTATATTTTACTCGTTATTGTTATTGGGTATTCACTGTGTATGTATTCCTCGTTTCACAATTTCTATGTGTTTAAAAAAAAAAATGTACCTGTATCTTAACTCTGCATTGTTGGAAAAGGATCCCCAAGTAAGCGTTTCACTGTAGGCTACACCTGTTTATGAAGCATGTGACAAATAAAATGTGATTTGATTAATAGGTTGTGCCCACACAGTCGCTGACCTCTGGTGGCTGTGTTGTGGTACCTGCAGGTTCTCATGTTTTAGAAGGGCTGCCTAGTCACTACAAAGGAATTTGTAAGGTTGCCAGGCGTGTCTGCCCTGAGGGAAAAGTAATCTGACAAACAGTAAAGGGAGCAGAATGTCGATGCGTGGGCAATCCACTCTGTTTACCCCATGAAATATATCACTAGGAGCCAGACTCCCTCACATGGAACAGTGTCTAGGTGCAAAGTGCATCTTGGATATTACATTTCTTCTGACAACCCTGCAATGATACCAGTGTGTACACTTTCATTCAACTTCTACGCTGCAAGCCATTTACCATCTGAAATGGTATTCCTACTGTGTGTTCTTTCCATCTAGGTGAACCAAGAAAGCATGACCCCACCTTCAAAGGCCCCATCTATAACAGGTGAGAGAGGATTACCAGTTCATCCACAGCATGTAGTCAGGATGGCACATAATTTGCATCTAAAAACTACTGGTCCCATAACGTTTCCATATCTCCCTCTCGCTTTACTCTAGGGGCTGCACTGATATTGTATGCTGCATCCTCTTCATTATTTGCATACTGGGCTACTTTGCAGTGGGAATTCTTGGTAAGTGAATGTGTCCTGTAGGCACAAACAAGCTAACCTGACCCCATATTAAGGACTTGGGTATACCCTGAGTGCTGGTCAGAGTGCTGGTCACCTAAAGCATGTCTGAGAGTGTCTGTATCATTGTTGTTGATGGTTCCCTTCTCCCCTAGCCTGGTCCCAGGGAGACCCCAGGAAGGTGATCTACCCCACGGACAGCAGAGGACAGTTCTGTGGGCAGGCAGGCACTCCTCTGGAGTAAGTTCTGCCCACACCATTCATACAGTGGAATACATAACACACAAACAATCACTAACACTCACATGTGTTGTGTGTTGGTTGTCTCAATCATTCCACCCTGGTCATTCACTCTCTTTAAACCTGTCTTACCCAACACTGCTCTTGTGTTCTCTGAACAACTGGTTGTGTGTGTATTGTAGGAAGAAGTCCCTGCTGTTCTACTTCAACATCATGAAGTGTGCCAGTCCCATGGTGCTGCTGGAGTTTCAGTGCCCAACCACACAGGTGACCTGAACCTCTGTTGGTTTTCACTTGATACATTCTTGAACACCATGTTATTTATGTATGCGTATGCACTTGTATTATCTTGTCTCATGGTGACATTTCTTTTGCCATCAGATGTGTGTGGAGAAATGTCCTGATAAGTTCATGACGCTCCTCAAGGCCTACACCAATAAAGAGGACTTTAAGTATTATAAGAACTTCTGCAAGGAGGGTCTAGAGGGGCTGGTGAGTAGCATGTGAAGAGGAAACTGAGCTAGGTGGTATAGTAGTTTTCCAAAATCAACATGGATGACAATGTCAAGATTCCTTGGTTTCCAATGTCACTAAAATGTCAAGAATGTGATGATGTGTTTTGTTCTACAAAAATAATTGTGTGCCCAGTGGCAGTTTTAGTATGAACAATTCAAACTTTGAATATACATTGCTGCACCAATGGTTGAGATACTAAGTGCTGGTTGTTCATGTGTGTTTTAGACTGTAACACAGATCCTGAGTTCTGGCCTGTGTCCTGCCATGCTGATGCCAAGTAAACCCTGTAAGTACGGCTCTATCCTGTCTACCTGCCCATCTTCCAGACCTCTGAGTTGAACTCCAACCCTCCATCTGACCAGCCCATCCTCCCCATTTATGGAATTTGAAAAAAGTGAAAGACATTGTTTTAGCTGCTCTCCCTCATTATCCTGTGTCTTCTCCTTCACCACCATTCCCCTTCCTCCAGTCACCCGCAGGTGCTTCCCTGCCCTGGGCCAGAAGAAGGGAGGGGAGATCACTGTGGGAAATAACTCCAAGTTTGATGATGGGGAGGGGAACATTAGAGATGCCAAAGATCTGTTGGCGGGGGTCAAGTGAGTCCACAGATAAACATAATTTGCATAATGTTTTCCTTTGATGGGTGCTAGTGCTACAATCAGCGTTGGTCACTGTATTGTCTTCTATAGGAATGCCACAGTGGTCATTGAGGCTCGACAAGTGGCCATGAAGATCTTTGAGGATTACACCCAGTCCTGGTACTGGATCCTAATGTAAGTCAGCATCTTCCCTTTGACACTATTGTGCAGTAATACGTTCACACTGGTCATTTACCACGCAGTCAACTGAATTCCAAAGCACTTGATCCAGTGACGAGTCCGTAACGTAGCCACTTAAGTCTGTCTTTGTGTCGGTGTTCAGAGGGTTGGTGATTGCCATGCTCGTCAGTCTCCTCTTCATCATCCTCCTGCGCTACCTGGCAGGGATCATGGTGTGGGTCATGATCGTCATGGTGATCCTGGTCATTGGATACGGTAAAGACCAGTTAAACAGAAGGGTCATTTTGAGTTGTTTCTTAATGTTCAAATCTCTATATAAACTATATATAAACTATCTATAATCAACAAAGCATCACCTGTGCCCTTTCCCACCTCCCTATCTAAATGCTGTACTTCCCTCTTGTGGCCATGCTCTGTATTGCACCATAGGCATCTTCCACTGCTCCATGGAGTATGTTAGCCTGAAGTCAGAGGCAGGCTCTAATGTCACTCTAAAGGACCTGGGCTTCCAGACAGACTTCTCTGTGTACCTGCATATCAGACAGACATGGCTGGCCTTCAGTAAGTCTCCCCACTTACCTCCTCTCAACCTTACAGCAAATGTGGCTCAGGAGGGATACAACTGGACCAATACATTAGTTATACTGTATATCACGAAGCAGGATCAATGTTAGCCAGGTCATTTTTCTAAACCCTTAGATATAATGCATTGCAGTGTTATCGCAAGCATAAACTGCTACTAAGGACCCCTAAATGGCTGTGACTGAATTCTCCATTTGTTTTTATGCTTTTTCTCCCTCCTGTTCTCTTAGTTATTATTCTGGCCATTGTGGAGATCATCATCATTTTGCTGCTTATCTTCCTCAGGAATAGAATCCTCATCGCCATCGCTCTCATCAAAGAAGCCAGCAGGTCAGGAAACGGGGGGGGCTCTCTGCACTTACAGCCTTTTCTGATGAGATTGTATGGGAAACGGATAAATGAAGGCTAGATCATTGTGGTCAAAAGGGGGATGTAATTCATAGATGTTGGATAAGACATTTGTAGTCCTAAACTGTGATGTTTGGTTTACAGGGCCATTGGGCATGTGATGTCAGCCCTGTTTTACCCGTTGTTCACCTTTGCCCTCCTGTCCATGGTCATCGCCTACTGGGCTGTCACCGCTGTGTATCCTTCATGTTTGGAAAAAATGACTCATAGGCTTAAATAACTCAACATGCTCTTCTGAATGATGGATGTGTATTTGCTGGGATTTGTAGTTCTCTGGGTCATATTGTAGTCCTTGACAGTCTCTGGCCAGGTTCCTGTCCACCTCCAATCAGCCCATCTATAAGGTGTTCAATGAGACGGCCTGCGATCACTCCAGGAAAATCTGCGAGCCAGCTGTGAGTCTTGCTTTTCTGTTAGCCAATACAATATGTCACCATCTAACAATCTGATCTTAATTGGAGAGACATTCAACCATTGGATCATCACCATGATAAAAATGTATAGAATGTCAACAGTTGATTCTTCTCTCTCCGTCTCCTCCAGAACTTCAGCACCTCCAGTATGAAGGCTGAGTGCCCAGATTCTAAGTGTCTGTTTGCCTTCTACGGTGGAGAGACGGTCTACCACAAGTACCTGATCGGCCTGCAGTTCTACAACGTCTTCCTGTTCTTCTGGTGTGCCAACTTTGTGACGGCGCTGGGTCAGATGACCCTGGCTGGGGCCTTTGCCTCCTACTACTGGGCCTTCGTCAAGCCTGACGACATGCCTGCCTTCCCCGTCTTCTCTTCCCTTGGCAGATCACTCAGGTGTGTGTGACTGTTTACGTTCCTGTTCCTAACCAAGTTGGGTGTTCAGATATGTACATGTTGCATATGAGGGTATCTTGTTAGTGACATCTCCTCATCTCCCTACTCAGGTATCACACAGGTTCCCTGGCGTTTGGCTCTCTCATCCTCTCCATCGTCCAGATCATCAGGGTTCTGCTGGAGTACATCGACCACAAGCTCCAAGGTGAGGCATTGATACTGTATTTTTATGTTTTTTATTTATTTTAATTTTAGATACTGTATTAGCAGTATGTTGATATTAAAACACAGCTGTCATTGTATACACTCATCATACTATACACTAGTTGTATGAATGCTGTTTTTGTACTTGTGTTGGCTATGATTGGTTCTGCCCTACTGTGTTGTTCTCCCCTAAAGGAACCCAAAATAAGTGCACTAAGTTCCTGCTGTGCTGTCTCAAGTGCTGCTTCTGGTGCCTGGAGAAATTCATCAAGTTCATCAACAGAAACGCCTACATTATGGTGTGTGTACCAGCTGTTAGTGTTCACCTGCTATGCCCAATGTCATCCAGTTAAATGCATGTAATATTGGATATAATTAATTGTAGATGAGATTTGTCACCTGGATCATCTGTAACATTTTTAACTGTGGGAAAATGTTTGGTTTGTGCTTGATTATGAATTTGAGTGTCTGCTGCCTCTAGGTGGCGATATATGGCAAGAACTTCTGCACGTCTGCCAAAGATGCCTTCTTCCTCCTCATGAGGAACATGATCAGGTGAGTGAGTGTGCCGTCTATTAATGTTTGTGTGTTGACTTAATGAACATAACAAATGGACTATGATCCATCACAACGCATCACTGTTTGAACTTGCAGGGTTGCCGTCCTGGACAAGGTGACAGACTTCCTGTTGTTCCTGGGCAAACTCCTCATCGTCGGGCTTGTGGGTAAGTGAGGCTGTTTCTACAGGAAACATGATGAACAATAACATACTCAGTAGGGCCAGTCTTCTAGTGATTGTATTTAGTTTGATTACGTCTCACTGTTGTCAACCAGTTGTGCTATTGGATGTGTGTCTGAGAACTCTTCCCTCCTGTTTCCCAGGTATCTTTGCTTTCTTCTTCTTCTCTGGGAGGGTGAAGGCCTTTGAGAACACAGCCCCCAACCTCCACTACTACTGGGTCCCCATCCTGGTGAGTAGCATAGCCATGCTCAGGGTCTGCTGGGTTATGTACAAAGACATGTCGTTTAATCTATCCTCTAAATGTAGCTGAGTGTAACCTACTGTGTTGTGTATAGTAATGGTTGGAGTGTGTTTGTCTCCTCAGACGGTGGTGGTTGGTTCCTACCTTATTGCCCACGGCTTCTTCAGCGTGTACGCCATGTGTGTGGACACACTCTTCCTCTGCTTCTGTGAGTAACAGTAGAACCATACCCCTCTTGCGTTACACATTGTAATTCACCCACAAACACAAGGTACCAGTGGTGAGAAGGTAAAGATTATGGTGTGTACAGTATACTCAGGAAATGGCTGCCTCGTGTTGGCAACTCTTTTACATCTCAAAGCTTTACTAAATGGCTTTTTTGTGAAGTCAAGATGTCCAAATGTGTCTAAAGGTCATGTTGTCCTGAAACACCCTCATCTCCCTTTCTTCATTAACTCTTTCACTGCTAATGGTGTTGGGCTGCCACTAATTATGAATTGCTATTCTGGTATTCTTCATGATGCTTTATTGCGAAGTTATTGATCCTAACCTAGCTATCTATGACTACTGTTAACTTGCTGGTTGCAGGCATTGGGGAAGTTTGGGTGTTGATCTATTAAAATGTAAATGGGTGCTTTTGCTGGGAATTTGGACTGACTTTCTCTCTTTCTCTCCCTTCTCAATTCATATTGTTTTCCTCCATCTCCCTTACTAATGCCACCCTTCACCTTCATCCTGTTTTCTAATCAACAATCCCTTGACCCCATTTAACACACACACACACACACACACACACACACACACACACACACACACACACACACACACACACACACACACACACAGGCGAAGACCTGGAGAGAAATGATGGCTCTCCAGCAAGACCGTATTACATGTCAGCTTCGCTCAATGACATTCTGTTGGAGAACAAGGCTGTGGAAGAGAGAGAGGAGCCAACCCAGTCCTCACCACATCAGCCAGACGACCAAGACGTCCAGCTGAAACAATAGCGACCTCAGATGCAGGAGAAGGACGAGGAAGTTTAGGAGTAGTCGTAGCAAAGACACTGTGGACGAGATCTCCAACTCCACCTGCAGATCTGTCTTGTAGAAATGGGCATGCTACTGTTCATGATTGGTAGATTGACATCAAAGCCTGAATTTGGACAACAGTCAACTGCTTGACCACAGTGTCTTTGCTTCTCCCTATATATAGTGTGGTATTGTGCTCTTAATGGCTGGAGTTGGCAAATGATAGTTGTTTCATTGACTTGGAAAAAAGAGATTCCACTGATGTTTATGTGAACCTGTTGCAGTTCTGACGTTGATTTCCTGCTAGAAGGGAAACACTGTCGGCCATAGAAAACAATATGCCTAATTTACTAACTATCCGTTTTGGTTTGATGTATTGAACCTCCTACAGATATCACATTGTTTACAGTTAAAGCATTCAAAAGATGGTGCTCTGCAATGCTACCATCGTTAGTATTACTGCTATCAGTGCACTATTAAAATGTTGATATTTTCAATTACATATAAAAGCCATATGTAGTTTTGTGTATATACTGAAATGTATTAGTTCCACTTGAGAGGGAAGCGGCGCCATTTGTTCTGTAAAGCAATGCAATCAGATCCCTCATTGCCTTAATGTGTGCCTGTCAGCAAGGTCTGTTTGAAGCACTGTCCTGGAGACTGACTCCTAGGCTCTATGAGCATTAACTGAATGCAGTATCTCTTTTCTCTCCCTTTCTTGTGCTATTATGCATGTTGGTAGTATGTCTGCTATTGATTAAAGCTATCAGTCTTTCTGTTATTTGACTTTCCCCTTCACTCTTTCTGCATTGTATTGGTGTTGATGGGGAAACAAGCTAAGGTAACTAACTTCATTTTGCGACTAGGCAAGCTTTACCAATTCTGTCAAAAGCCGGTCAATTAGATGTTTTGTAGGATGACATGTTAAATGACTTTAAGTACTTCTGTTTAACTTGGTGTTATCTTTGAAGCTTTGCTAATGCATTGCAAGTTGGTTCTGATCTGGCCCCTGCTTGGAAATGTAACAATGTTCAAGTTTTTTTCTTTTGAAATCATTTCATATTTTTGTCTCATGACATTTTCCTTGATTCTTCAGTGGAGGACCTGGAGAGGAACGATGGCAGTTCAGAGAGACCCTACCTGATGTCTGACCGCCTCCTCAAAATCCTGAAGAAGAAGAACAAGCCTGAACCAGCAGAGTAGAGCTCTCCCTAGTTGTGTGGATGAGGGCAAAAGCTCTGGTGTGTGTAATTGTGTATTGGAGTATGCCTTAAAGACTTGGTTGGCCAAGGACCTCATGCTGTCACTCATCCAGTACCTATGTGGCAATCTGTTGTGACAGAAGCCCAAACAATTGCTGCCGTCCTCTGGTCGAGTGAGGCGTATAAATCCCAAATTGAATTTTAATGCTGCATGCAGAGTGCTTCTTACAAGGACATATTTTCATTCAGGTATTTGGTTTGGACTAAATCACAGTTTTAGTGTTTATTTTTAAGTATATTTTGATGACCTCATTTTCTAAAACCGGCAACCAAATGTGGTTCTTATTGAATATAGTTCTGTTACTGTAATCAGACCAGCTGTAAGCCAATATGTTATGAGCATGCATTGTTATGAATATTATTTGGAGTGTGTTACATGAAGGTGAGCACAGAACTTATCTATTTAGTAAAGTATTTTTATACATTTAGATGAAGCAGCACTTTTGTATGAAACCTACGCAATTATTTTAAAACATGCAGTACTAAGACGTACAAGTATAAAATGTATAACTACTTTTTAATTGTTGCAATATTTTCTCCGCTTTGTCATTACCAAAGCCATTAATACAGTACTATTTGTAGCCCCTTTTGAACATGCTGTTAACCATGCCTTAGTAAATATCAAAGCTTGCTCTCGGTTATAATTGCCAGGGAATGAGTGGTAAAGGTATGAAATAAGATGGTGTGAAGCTGACAGTGGGGGGAATATGGTTTGTGGATCTGTTTTAAGTGCCTGTGGAGTTCTGAAACTTAAATAAAAATAGTTTTGTACATGAGTCCTGTGCGTGACTATGCCTGCCAGGGCAGATATGATTATTTAACTATATAGTCAGTTATAAATGGTTTTAATGGTCAACTGTGGACCCTCACGGCTCTCTGAATGACACAAGTAAAGCATCTATTAACAGAATGAACTGTTCTACAGACAATCATCAATTATTATATTATTAAAAGAACAGCTCAGCATAGCTCATTCTGCAGAAGGTGACAGTGATAAGGCATCTCCATACCTCTCCCAGTCCCAATGCTGGCTCTGCGTCAGTAGGTACTTATTCACCTACTCATCTGGCTAAGAACCATTATGACCCAAGTGTCATACTCCAAGAAGCATCCATCATCCTTGACACCAGCATGACTGACTTTGTCTTGGCATTGTTCAAACAGGACATTACATAAAACGTATACTGGTAGCACCATGGACTACATTTTTCAGTCAGTACAACTGAGTCACTGTATAACATATTAGAGATGACTCGAGAACAGGCTTTCGGGCATATGTTCAGGATATGTTCAGTGACCTCACTTAGGCTTGTGATTATTTAGGTCATAACCTATGGACGTCTGTGGTTCCTCCATGGGACTCTATGATAGAACTGTGGCTGTATCCTGGGTCAAATACGTTTCTGTGAGGTGATGACAGAGCCAGTGCACCTTCTCAGCTCACTCAATTCAGGAAATAACTTGATCCTATCCACTCTTAGAAAAATAGTTCCAAAAGGGTTATTCTGCTGTCCCCTTAGGAGAACCCTTTTGGGTTCTACATGGAACCCAAAATGGTTATACCTAGAACCTTTTAGGTTCTGGATAGCACCTTTTTTTCTAAGAGTGTAGCCTAAAATATGCATTCATAAAAGCCTGAATAATGCACAATTGAATCTAATAGGTAGCCAATCTAAGTAGGAATCTAATAAGTAGGCCATTTATTGTGCCATCTATTGAAATATTTTCATGAAAGGTCTTTGTGTAACAATATTTTGTAACCTACTATGAATGGTCATCCCTTTTCAGTCCCTTTATTCCCACATTGAGTCTTTACATACACAATCTGAAAGGCCAATAAAAGCATATCAGTTCAACAAAATGTGTTGTGCTCTTTTACCATGGAAACAAAGCCTTTTCAATAGAGTATGTCTCAAGTGACAATCACAAGACTTTGTTTTCCTCTGGTACTCTGGTACGTCACGCTAGTCCTACAGCAAAATAATGGGGTGTTTAGTGCGTAAGAGGAGGACGCATCCACCGGAGGCAACTCAGCTTAATAGGGACAAAATTCCATCATTGTAACATAAGTGGTGCTATTCATTTTCTCAACCCCTTTACTGAAAATGTAATCAAGTAGTCCAGTTTCTATTGGCTGGCTGGACCACATGATCGTATCACAGTGGCTTTTAAGTAACAACTAAGTGTGTATCTTTTTTGGAATCAAACAGGTTAACAATGGTGGCGGTGTGCGTCAGCACTGCAGAGGTCTGAGTCAATGACGGTATTATGGATTCCTCTCATTCTTGTCCCAGTGGACCTAGAGCGCTACAGGGTCATTATCAGTAGAGGTACAGGCCTTGAGACAGTCTGGCATGCACTCAATGTGGTGGCATCATGGTCTGGCTGCTTCAGAAATGTCAAGTGCCTGATGATGCTATTTAGGATTATATAGAAAGGATTATTCCATGCAAAAATGCCACTGTTGGCTAGCACTTCCTTATACAAAATGCTTAGAGATTTTATCAAATGGCATGCAGTATGAAGTGATCTTAGTAATGTGTAAACTAGGAGTAATATTTAGTTTAGCTTGTGTCATAGTAAACATTGCAAGCTTCACTTTCAACAATCAGACTGCTAGCCATGCTGATGTGATCAACCACCAGGCAATATCATACATGCCACAGAATGCCAACAGGGAGGAGAGAAATGATTCACTTTCTGTGTAATCATGACGAATGTTCAGACCGGTATTCAGCATGCAGTGTGACTCAAGCAGGCATGACATTGACAGCAAGTTGAGCGTCTCTTAGATAAATTGTCGAGGCATGGACTCTACAAGGTGTCGAAAGCGTTCCACAGGGATGCTGGCCCATGTTGACTCCAATGCTTCCCACAGTTGTGTCAAGTTGGCTGGATGTCCTTTGGGTGGTGGACCATTCTTGATACACACGGGAAACTGTTGAGCATGAAAAACCCAGCAGCGTCACAGTTCTTGACACACTCAAACCGGTGCGCCTGGCACCTACTACCATACCCCGTTCAAAGGCACTTACATATTCTGTCTTGCCCATTCGCCCTCTGAATGGCACACATACACAATCCATGTCTCAAGGCTTTAAAATCATTCTTTAACCTGTCTCCTCCCATTCATCTACACTAACTGAAGTGGATTTAACAGGTGACATAAATAAGGGATCATAGCTTTCACCTGTATTAACCTGGTCAGTCTATGTCATGGAAAGAGCAGGTGTTCCTAATGTTTTGTACACTCAGTGTATTACTATGTTATTCCACATTTGAGCTGTCTGGCTGAGATGTAGACAGCTACACATGCATTGAGTAGAAGACTGTAACATGAAATGATATTGAATGACTGGAAACATTCATTATTTCTAATAGCCTCCTTCTCCAATTATCCAAAAAAGGTAGGTAACACCCTTCATCCTAAACTGAATATATCTACCCTGGAAATTTAAGACTGATGGTCATCAAAGGCAATTCTGTCATCGCTGTGAAATGGTAAAATCGTATTCCAGATTAGGATTGGGATTGATTGAGCATGTTTGATTTGTTGTCTATCTAGGTCAGGGATGGGAAACTCCAATCCTCAGGGGCTTCATTGGGGACACACTTTTGCCCCAGCCCCAGCTGACACACCTGACTCCAATTATCAACTAATCATGGGCTTGCAATTAGTTTAATCAAGTGTGATAGCTAAAGTGTGACACCAATCAGGACCCCGAGGACGGGAGTCGCTCATTCCTGATGTAGGTCTACATGTGAGCTGGAGTCCTTCTAGAACCACATCCTCATGTACGCGGTTTGCTTTCCCTACTCCAGTCTATGAGGCTGGAACCCTACTGGCAGCACTTGTAACCATCATAACCATCATCTAGCCTTGGAGAATGTGAAGGGCAACAAGATCTAAGTGTTAATCATCCTCCCAGTTGTGAAAAAGATTTGTATGATGTAAAACCAAAACAAATCCATTATTAGAACTACAATATAATACATTATTACTAATGAAATTCTATAGACAAAATACTCACCAAAGTATATTATTCTATCTTTCAGCTACAGGAGACTCTAATAACTAGTTTCTAAAGTGGAGTCTCTAAGCTTAGAAAACTGCAAAGGACTACACCTACATCCCAGAACTGCTTCGTAAACAACAGATGTAAACTAACAGTGAATTGCTTACTTACGGGCTCTTCCCAACAATGCAGAGAGAAAAAAATATAAATAATTGAAAAATAATAATACGAAGAATAAATCCACAATGAATGGATAACAACTACCTTACTGTGATTGTTTGCAATTAAAATGGTACAAAAAAATACACAAAAATAGCTTCTTAGCAAAGAGCAATTTCTCAAGCAACAATTTTGCTAGGATTGTTTGGGAGTGGTCTGAGTGGGGAGGAGAAAACAGAAAACTAGATGTTATTGGCAGAGCGGTTTGGAGCACTCTTTCTTATTGGTCTATTTACTAATTTTCCGCATAGTGATGTCATCAGGCAGGCCAAAACCCCATTCTACCAAAACAGGTTGAAATTTCAGGCGGTCATTTCAAACAGCTCTTACACTAAAAGGGCATTATCATAATTTTCACCATTTCACAGTATTATTCCAAACTCATAGTGTGGAAATATATATAAAACACAGGAAAACACGTTTTTGACTGCACAGGACCTTTAACAAAGATTGGCTACACACAAAATATAAATGCAACATGCAACAATTTCAAAGATTTTACTGAGTTACAGTTCATATAAGGAAATCAGTCAACTGAAATAAATTCATTAGGCCCTAATCTATGGATTTCACATGACTTGGAATACAGATATGCATCTGTTGGTCACAGATACCTTTTAAAAAAGGTAGGGGTGTGGATCAGAAAACCAGTCAGTTTCTGGTGTGACCCCCATTTGCCTCATGCAGCATGACACATCTCCTTCGCATAGAGTTGATCAGACTGTTGATTGTGGCTTGTGGAATGTTGTCCTATTCCTCTTCAATGGCTGTGCAAAGTTGCTGGATATTAGCTGGATCTGGAACATACTGTCGTACACGTTGATCCAGAGCATCCCAAACATGCTCAATGGGTGACATGTCTGGTGAGTATGCAGGCCATGGAAGAACTGGGACATTTTCAGCTTCCAGGAATTGTGTACAGATCCTTGTGAAATGGGGCCGTGCATTATCATGCTGAAACATGAGGTGATGGCGGTGGATGAATGGCACGACAATGGGCCTCAGGATCTCGTCACGGTATCTCTGTGCATTCAAATTGCCATTGATAAAATGCAATTGTGTTCGTTGTCCGTAGCTTACGCCTGCCCATACCATAACCCCACCGCCACCATGGGGCCCTCTGTTCACAACGTTGACATCAGCAAACCGCTTGCCCACACGATGCCATACACGTGGTCTGCGGTTGTAAGGCCAGTTGGACGTACTGCCAAATTCTCTAAAACGATGTTGGAGGAGGCTTATGGTAGAGAAATTAACATTAAATTCTCTGGCAACAGTTCTGGTGGACATTCCTGCAGTCAGCATGCCAATTGCACCCTCCCTCAAAACTTGAGACATCTGTGGCATTGTGTTGTGTGACAAAACTGTACATTTTAGAGTGGCCTTTTATTATCCCCAGCACAAGGTTCACCTGTGTAATGATCATGCCATTTCATCAGCTTTTTGATATGCCACACCTGTCAGGTGGATGGATTATCTTGGTAAAAGAGAAATGCTCACTAACAGGGATGTAAACAAATTTGTGCACAAAATGAGAGAAATAAGCTTTTTGTACATATGGAAAATGTTTGGGATCTTTTATTTCAGCTCATGAAACATGGGACCAACACTTTACATGTTGTGTTTATATTTTGGTTCAGTATAAATCAAAAACAAGTTCAAGAAGATGCACCATAGATAGTTGAATTCACTCATTTGAGACTTACCAAAAATAGACATTTTTTTCAGGAAATTTGAAATCAGGATTTGTTTTTCACACATGCTTTATCAAATCAACCAAATCAATGCTCTCCGTCTGTCCATCCATCTGTCTTCCAGAGCGTCCACTCGCTGTGAAGAATGAAAAAGGGGAAACCGACAAGCACAATCCAATGGAGGAAGCAGACTCTGGGCCAGTGTGTGTGTGTTCACAATGTGTGAGAGAGAAATCTTTTTTTTGTGTGTTCTGCCCTTATTTGCAATAGGGGATAGTGGGGCAAGTTGAGGTTTACATTCAGCATCATTCCGTCAATGGAAATATAGTATTATTTCTAACAATTATATCTACATATATTTCAGGATGACGTGTATCCCTAGAAATAATCAGAATTCATGTAAACATTAGTTTTTAAAACATAGCTTGTCCAAAAAAAGTGTCTTGTCACAACTTACCCCTGGTATGGGGTAAGTTGAGCGGCGGGACAGGGTAAGTAAAGCCACCTACAAATGTATGTACTGAATGAAATACACTACCTTTTTAAAAAGAAAGAGACCATGTTTGTAAGCAGCTTTATTAACTCAATGATTTATTATTTTTTACATTGTTTGCAAACTGATATGTGACATGTATTAATGGCAAAATAACATGTAAAACAGAAAAAATAAAATACCAAAAAACGTTCTTTTTTTTTAGCTAAACAGGTGGGGCTCAAAATGACGCGTCGCCACTGCCTACAACAGATTTTACTTTCAGCATCCAGGTTTTTTCTTTATCATCACAAAAAACTCACTAGAAGATGAATTTGAGGAAGCAATGAGCTCGAGTTTCGATCAGATGATTATTCCCCCCCATGTCGTTTTTTGTAGGCAATATGCAAAAACACACAGAAGCGCAGACCAGAGAGCACACCCGTTTCCTCAAGACCGCCCTCAAATAAGTCGCCTATTCTTCCCATAGCCGCCACCCACTGTATAAAAGGTAGAAGTTTCAGGCAAGAACGCCAAGCTTCGCTTTGAAGGATTTAGAGATAGTGGCATTAGGTGCGGAGCTATCGTGGTTCATTGATCTGTCTGTTGATCAGCTATGGGAAGCTCTTGACAAATGATAAGGTTATACTTTGTATGCGGCCGCAAAATGTGACGAATACTACGCAGATAAAAAAAATATACATTATATATTTTTTAAACACATGTAGTTTAAAGAAATATGTTTCTGTAAAACATTTATTCATATCACAATGCAGCGGTAAACTTACTCCTTCGAAGCTTCAACACTTAGTTTGAACAAGATGGAAGTTATCACACCATAAACGTTCTGCGGTGACTGACGAGATGGGAAAATGGGAGATATCAATGGTAGGCTAATACTTTTGTGGGTGTACGGCATGCTTTTCATTTAGAAATGATAGTTCTCATTAGTTTTACTGTATTTTCTGAACTATAATTAATGTAGGCTATTTGAATCATAGGCTATGCACTGTTTGAATAGAAAGTCATATGCGGTTAAGCCTAATTTCTCTTCACACACCTGTTGGTCATAAATCAGACAGTGAGTGCTGTCTTGTCAGAGCGTTATTATAGTCATTTGAAACTATAGCACAATAATGGACTAAAGGAGCCTAACGTTACTCCTTATAATCCAAGGACCTTGCATGTTCTGTTTAGAGGCGAATTGGTTATGGCAAATAAATACTCCATCTAAACGTGACTCGATTCTCAATTGCGGTATGATTCTAGAAACATAAAGCCCTCTACTTTCATGTCACATCAAAATCATTTGACAAATGCAAAATATAGGCTACACTTACTGTACACTGTTTAACCCGCTTTTAACACAGTTGCAGCAGACAGTATTTTTCAGTGACAACACTTTGTGGCATCATCCTTCTGTTTACACACAGGTGTTTGGAGAAGCATAGGTAGTGAGTGGACTCTTGTCTTCCGTCCGTTTTCTGAAAACAAGCGCTGTAACATGTAAATATAGCCGTGTGGGAACCCTATAAAGGTGGGTAGTAATTTAACATTTTGTTTCTTAAATTATTTCTCGCTGATATGAAACAGATACCTGAGAAGAAAACGGTCCTTATCAGAGGAGGTTGGTGGGAGGAGCAATAGGACGGGCTCATTATAAAGGCTGGAACGGAATTCATTTAATTGGATCAAACATATGGAAACCACACGTTTGAATCCGTTCCATTGATTCCATTCCAGCCATTACAACGAGCCTGTCTTCCTATAGCTCTTCCAACCAGCCTCCACTGGTCCTTACGTTTCCTGCATGTTAACATTTAGAGCAAGCGTCTGGGCTCTTAACAAAACTTCCCTGGCCAGAATGTACTATCGTCAATAGGCGCTAAAGGTAGTTGGCGTCTTTGAATGGGCTAAACATTGCATATGCATGCGCTCTTGCATGGATGTACAGTACAGTATATCCCTGCATATATGTTAATGAGACTATTATTTGCATAGTTGTCCTGTGTCAAGGTCTATTTATTCATTAGATAAAACTGCCTGAATGGATAAACAAGTATTTGGCCTATACCTGGTTTCCAACAATACGGTGATATCATAATGCTAACAGATCCATAGACGCTAACTGCTTTAGCAACTATTGACAATAGTATGTTCTGGTCGGGGCAGTTTTGTTAAGATCCCCGACGCTCGTTCTAAACGTTCAAACGCATCGCTTGCGGTATGGTATTGGAAACACAAGGATCATATTTCATATCGGCGAGAATTAAATTACTACCGACCTTTTTAGGGTTAGTGTTCCCACACGGCCATATCTCCACGTTACATCGCTTGTTTACGGAAGACGGCCACCTGTGCTAATTAGCTATCTAGCGTGCTCCGAAAACCTGTGAGTAAGCATGACTGGGGAGGAAGTGTAGTTCGTCAACTGGAGGCACACACAGCTTGTGGATCTGTGCAAAGCTGGGTACATTAAGTTATCTTATTTGAAAAAGTATTTCTCGCTGATATGAAAGATAAGGTGCATATCGGCATGTGTTTCGAAAACTGGTTTGAAAGCTGTGATTATTGATGTTTCTAAACATTAACACAGCATCGAAATTGTAGTTCACATGAAGCCAACTGTGGGGAGAATGTAACGGCTGAAAACCTTACGTATGGGGAAGAAGGGTTTTCGAGAGCTATCCTGATGCCATCATTTGTATCATCATGTTTAGTCTCAAATATTGGACAATTATTGTCTGTTTTGAATTTAGTTTGGTGCACCTAAGACTAAGATAAAGATGTTACTGTATTGTATCCTTGACCATATAATTAGGAACTCTGTGCCTTGGCCTACATATAATGTAATGCAGTATTCCATAAAGGACAATGGTGTGACATTGGTCCCCTCACAACACCAACCGTCTCTTTTTCTTGGCCTGGTCTTTTGTCAGGTGTATATAATTAGATTGTGACGCACGTCTGCCTGCCTTGTACCTCAGTAACCCTCTGTAATTTAGGAGTTGGGTAATGATTATCATGTGTTCTGCCCACCATACACATCTGCACATCTGTCTGTCAGATGGCATATTAATTAAAATGCTGGTTTGATCATACATGGATAATATCAGTGCCAATGTTAAAACCAGACTGTTTAGTTCAAACTGAGATGTGGGAAAGCCTAAATTATATCAGAAAGTGGGTGGACAGAAATGAGGGGTGTGTATTAGAACAGAGAGATTGATTGGGGGCTAGTGACAGAGACTTGCATAGGGGACTGGCATAAGGACTGAGTTGGGGGAGTGGGTGGAGGGATAGATTTAATAGGTTACATATTTTAAAGGGGATTTATGCTGATTTTATTTACGATTTCTTTGATCATGTCTTCAATTATTTGACCCAGGTGCCATCTCTTTGTACCACACTGCTCTTGTCTTCAATAGGCAAGCTGTGTACCTTTTCATGTTGTTCTGTACCAATGTTCTTTGGCATACATTAGTTAAGCTCTTTGTCCTGCTAAATATGCCAACTATTGTATGAAATGTTGTAATGGGGTAAATCCATTTGAATTCAATCACTTTTTGACAGCACCCTTTTGATTTGAACGAAACCTTTCACACATATTTGCCCATTGTAGAAGTGTTCAGAAAGTGACTTTTTGGACCCCAATGCCAAAACATTCAAGAGATAAAGATACTCAAAGTTGACCTATTTTGCATACCATGACATCCATGTCGTCATCACAAAAAAACAAACATATATATTTGTGATGAAGACATGGATGTCATGGTATGCAAAATAGGTCAAATTTGAGCACCTTTATCTCTTTTTATATATTAAATGTAAACTATATAGATTTTTTGCATATGTTGTAGCTTAGACATTATCTGAGGTTGTGTCCGCCATCAGTTGAGACACAACATGCTCTTGAATACAGGGTGGGTGTGGATGATTAACGTAATTTAAGGTAAAAAATGTCAATTTTATTCAAGAAATTATCAAATAGTTTGACAACCCTGTTCAACCAATTATCTTTTCCAGTGCTGAAGACATGGATGTCTCATGGTATGGTGGGGTATGAAAAATGGGTAAACTTTGAGCACCTCTATCTCTTGAATGTTTTGGCATTCAGGTCCAAAAAGTCACTTTCTGAGCACGTCTTCCATGGGAAAACATGTATGGAAAGTTGTTTGTTTAAATCAAAAGGGATGCTGTCAAAAAGTGATTGAATTCATATGGATTTACCAAATTAAAACATTGTTTCTCAGTAAGCATTGAAATCAGAGAAACTACCTGCCACTGAGTATCTCCATTTGTGTTCAGTGTTTTCTCTAATGTACAGTGGGGAAAAAAAGTATTTAGTCAGCCACCAATTGTGCAAGTTCTCCCACTTAAAAAGATGAGAGAGGCCTGTAATTTTCATCATAGGTACACGTCAACTATGACAGACAAAATGAGAAAAAAAAATCCAGAAAATCGCATTGTAGGAATTTTAATGAATTTATTTGCAAATTATGGTGGAAAATAAGTATTTGGTCACCTACAAACAAGCAAGATTTCTGGCTCTCACAGACCTGTAACTTCTTCTTTAATAGGCTCATCTGTCCTCCACTCTTTACCTGTATTAATGGCACCTGTTTGAACTTGTTATCAGTATAAAAGACACCTGTCCACAACCTCAAACAGTCACACTCCAAACTCCACTATGGCCAAGACCAAAGAGCTGTCAAAGGACACCAGAAACAAAATTGTAGACCTGCACCAGGCTGGGAAGACTGAATCTGCAATAGGTAAGCAGCTTGGTTTGAAGAAATCAACTGTGGGAGCAATTATTAGGAAATGGAAGACATACAAGACCACTGATATTCTCCCTCGATCTGGGGCTCCACGCAAGATCTCACCCCGTGGGGGTCAAAATGATCACAAGAACGGTGAGCAAAAATCCCAGAACCACACGGGGGGACCTAGTGAATGACCTGCAGAGAGCTGGGACCAAAGTAACAAAGCCTACCATCAGTAACACACTACGCCACCAGGGACTCAAATCCTGCAGTGCCAGACGTGTCCCCCTGCTTAAGCCAGTACATGTCCAGGCCCGTCTGAAGTTTGCTAGAGTGCATTTGGATGATCCAGAAGAGGATTGGGAGAATGTCATTTGGTCAGATGAAACCAAAATAGAACTTTTTGGTAAAAACTCAACTCGTCGTGTTTGGAGGACAAAGAATGCTGAGTTGCATCCAAAGAACACCATACCTACTGTGAAGCATGGGGGTGGAAACATCATGCTTTGGGGCTGTTTTTCTGCAAAGGGACCAGGACGACTGATCCGTGTAAAGGAAAGAATGAATAGGGCAATGTATCGTGAGATTTTGAGTGAAAACCTCCTTCCATCAGCAAGGGCATGGAAGATGAAACGTGGCTGGGTCTTTCAGCATGACAATGATCCCAAACACACCGCCCGGGCAACGAAGGAGTGGCTTCGTAAGAAGCATTTCAAGGTCCTGGAGTGGCCTAGCCAGTCTCCAGATCTCAACCCCATAGAAAATCTTTGGAGGGAGTTGAAAGTCTGTGTTGCCCAGCGACAGCCCCAAAACATCACTGCTCTAGTGGAGATCTGCATGGAGGAATGGGCCAAAATACCAGCAACAGTGTGTGAAAACCTTGTGAAGACTTACAGAAAACGTTTGACCTGTGTCATTGCCAACAAAGGGTATATAACAAAGTATTGAGAAACTTTTGTTATTGACCAAATACTTATTTTCCACCATAATTTGCAAATAAATTCATTAAAATTCCTACAATGTGATTTTCTGGATTTTTTTTCCTCATTTTGTCTGTCATGGTTGACGTGTACCTATGATGAAAATTACAGGCCTCTCTCATCTTTTTAAGTGGGAGAACTTGCACAATTGGTGGCTGACTAAATACTTTTTTTCCCCACTGTAAACAGTACAGTATTATGAGAGAGATTTGAATGAAACCTTTAAAGCGAAGAAATCTCATCTCTATTTCATCTAAATCTAGCTTTGCTAAACCAACGTATAAATATCCTGAGAATAATCTGTGATAGTGTGTGCAGATGCAAACAAGAGTTTGTCTTTTCACCAGTCAGCTGAATAACTGAACCCAAAGCACTCCCTATATCACATAGACATTCCAGGTGAGGTGTCTATATTTTGCTCACAAGGCAGGCATGCCTCTGTATAGGCTTATTGTAATGGACCATAATATCAATCTGGTCTCACAGCTGGTCATTATGGTCTGTAGGATCTGTCCTGTCAGTGGTCTACTGCCCCTAGACAGCTATTACACACATGAGCTGAAATGTCAGTGTTGCTTGTGAGGTCCAGTTTGTTGACGTGTGAACCTCATAGCCTCATCATCACTGTGACTCTGGGGGGTTTAAGTGGTTTGCGGGTCACCTCCGCTTGTTTGTTAGTGGTCACCTATGGCTATTTTTACCTGCTAATGATCCACATTTTGACCTCAGTGTTGTTTCCAAAAACAGAAATGAAGTGTCTAGTCCAGTATGCTTCAATACAAGAGTAATAGAGGATTGAAGGAATTGAAAGGAGCTCCATGTCTCCCCATCTCACCGTGTGAGTTCCTCCTTCCCACCCAGAACCCAGTGCAGGAGTGGGGTGAGGAGTTTGAGGAGGGGGCGTTGTATGGGATCACCTTGCGTCGGGAGCCCGTCCAGATACCAGCCAGCCCCACCGAGGCCCGGCCATGCGTTGCCTTCGTCCAGTACCGGACCTGCAAGGTGCGCAGGCTGAAGGCAGCCACCCTGAACCGGCTGGTGAGCCACCTCCTGGACCCCTGCTGCCAGGAGCCCGACTACAGACGGATCTTCCTGTCCACCTACCAGACCTTCACCACTACCAGTGCACTCATAGAGCTGCTCTTCCAGAGGTGGGCCATGTCATTAAGTTACAGTACTCATAACTGCTGTTACATTTTACCTGACCATTGTCTCAGACCATAATGCAGAAGCTATTTCACTGTTAAAATTAGACAGTATTAAATTATGTGAGCAGGTTGTTTGACCTCTATAGTTTGAAAACACCTTGACATTCTAGTTTTACTGCTTATTAAAACCCATCTTCTACCAAGTTAATGTTTGGTGAAATGGCCTAAAAATGTCCATCTCCCTCTCTCTTCTTTTGCCTTCTTGTCTTCACCCACCTTTTTGCGAACTCTTTTGACACATTCCGAGTAATCACAGTAACAAATAAGATTAGCCAAATTGGATTCAGAATGTTATGTTGGACACATATGAGCGGGGACATCGAGTGGCCGTTTTTGAACAACACCTCTCGCTGTGCATGCAAAGTCACTTAGTTTCGTCAGACTGTTTTTTTCTTCTTTCTTATTTCCCTGACAAAATGATTATCTCAGCATCTTTGATTTAATGATAAGCACCCAGCCGGTAGTTAGCCATTACAGGTTTTACAACAATAACAATAATTCACTGAGTTTGGAGTGAGGTCAGGATAACAACAGAGCATAGAGACAGACCAAAGAAAAACAGTCTGAAGAAGAATGTGACCAACAGGACATTGGTCCAATCACAGTTTAGATGACTCTGACACTGTCTTCCTAATTGCTCTCACAGGGACAAAGTAGCTTTAGATGTGGACAACAGTGAATGTCACAGGAGGTGAGCTGGCTGCTTTTCCCTTGATCACATTTTATTTCTGTGAATCTGGAATAGGGAAGACATTGTTTCATCACATGTTGTTGTCTCCTCAGGCATCTGTTGCCCCTGATCCAGACTTGGTTGGAGGAGTACAGTGACGACTTCCGGGATCCTCCTCAGCACCCCTCCCTAAGGCTGCTGTTGGACCACCTTCACTGCCTGTCCTCCTTCTGTTCACTGGCCCAGCGCTCTGAAACTCTGCTTAAGAAGTTCCAGAGAGAAGGTACAGGATTATCTCAATTCACTTGTTTTTCCTAACCTTTTCTGTGAATTGCCTTTGAATATTATACCATTGTTGACCCCCTTCTGTCATTCCTCTCTCCTTCAATAGAAATGGATACTGGTGGCCATTCTGCCCAGGCTAAGGTGAATCAGGAAGACGAGGGCTCAGGGGAGGAAGTCCCAGAATGGGACAGCCCACTGGATCAGGGTGACATCATGGACTTCTCAGTCACAGGCATTGCAGAACAGCTCACCCGACTGGATGCTGTAAGTGTCAATCATGGCAGATAACTTATGGCTCTTAATATGCGTCCTCAGGAGTGGATCACTAACAATCTTCTTCCATTTTACCTTCCTTATCTGTGTGTCTCAGGGGCTGTTTGGGAAGGTGGTTCCCTACCAGTGTCTGGGCTGTGTGTGGTCCCAGAGAGACAAGAAGGAGAACCTGTCTGCCACAGTCAGCGCCACCATCGCCCAGTTTAACGCAGTCACCAACCGGGTCATCACCTCCCTGCTCTGCCGATCCACCACCTCCGGCCCCCTTTCCGTCCGCAGGGCCTCCAGCCCAGCTCAGAGGGCCTGCGTCATTGAGAAGTGGATCAGAGTAGGACAGGTCAGACACATCTAGTAACGTGGACCATTGATGGATACATTTTCAAATCCAAGTGCAGCCTTACACATCGAAACGTTAACCTGTATCCTGGTTCTCAGCGCATTCAGTTGTAAGTAGTAAGTCCCTATTCAGTCTCTAACTTGTGACTGTTTTCTGAAACAGGAGTGTCGGCAGCTGAAGAATTTCTCCTCTTTGAGGGCCATCCTGTCTGCCCTTCAGTCCAATGCTGTCTACAGGCTGAGGAAGACTTGGGCTGCTGTGTGTAGGTACGGACTGTACGGTCACACTGGAAGGGTTAGCTGAGTCATGAAGCTAGAGGGCCAATAACATTGACTGAATATGGCAAAAAAATAAACAATGGTGTCCTTATCCTCTCTGCGAATTTAAGGCTCAGTAAGGAAATGATTTACACCTAATTGACCTACATTATTAAACCAACCTTAGTTTGTAATTCATGCCATAACTATGCAATAAAAAATATGTCTTGTGTCAATGTCAAGAATAGATGAACAATAGTTTTAGGTCAACATGCCATGCCTTACCAACTCTAAATCCCTTTATTGATTCAACGTTGCTAGTGGTGTCTTGTCTGAGTGTTATTTTTGGATTGATTCAATTGGTTTGTTCTTCTTCAGGGACAGCATGGCCATCTTTGATAACCTCTGTGAAACCTTCCCAGATGAGAACTGTGTGTTGAGCAACAGAGAGATCCTTGTGGAGGTAAGAATCCAATAAATTAAGGAAAATGATTTAACTGAATGTTTTACTTGAGGCTCCGTGCAAATGTATGCTTTCTTTCTACAACCATAATGCAGACGATATGACACTGTTGAAATAATGACAATATGGAGTGTTTATTGTTTAAAGAGATGTTGATCTCTACTTACATCTTCAAGCACCTTGATATTCTACTTTTACGACTTATTAAAACCCATCTGCTTTCTGTCAAGTTAATGTTTAGTGAAATTGCCTAACGGTGTGTTAATAGCAGGCCATTGTCCCAAAGCAAAAGAGAGGGTGTTCTGTTTTTCTGTCAGCTCTGGGTGTTTGTGTCAAATCTTCATTAGGTCTGGTTACAGTGAGAGGGCTCTAAAGTAATATTCTACATATTGCTCCGAATGTAACAACAAGCTGATATTAGCATCTCCGTCAACAAACACTACACTAATGACCTTTATTTCATTTTACTGTGTGGGTCCACCCCTTTTGTTACTTAGCACAAAACTTCTTTAGTTCACATCTTGACATTTCCAACTGGTCATGTTGACATGGATTTTAAAAGCTCGATATTGTTTACATATTGAGATACATTTATCTATTCTAAGAACAACCAATGTGGTGTTGACCCCATAAGCTGGTAAAGGCAGTTCTGACCTAGACCAGATTTGACTGACTCTTTGCATATGCTGTAGGTAATTACAGATGGGTAGACAGGTTGACAATGGAAGGCCATAAATGCAGACTGAATTTAGCTTCTGCTTGACCCCTGTTCAGGATGGAAGCCAACCAGCCATGGATAACATTTCTCCCAAGATATCCAAGGATTGTCCTATTGCCAGACAGATGGTAAGCAATAGTTCAGAGAGCGATTGAGTAAGAGACATTGCAGATATGTTATGTAGACATATATATATATATATATAGTGGGGGTCATTGAGTTCGAGTTTAGCTTTCACTTCTTTCCATGCGACATTAAATGGACAGAAATGATAGCAGAATTCGGTGTATCTGAAAGTAAAACAAACAGGTTTATTATAAGCCGTTACCATGGGGGGATAGAAAGGGAAGGAAGGATCCTAGTATTGTCTACTCAGTATTTTGCGGTGGCAGTTTCTGCTTCTTGAGAAGTCACATGTAGCCCCCTTTCCACATCAGCTCTTAACCCACAAGAGGTTACAGTGATTCCCCTAGAGGAAAAACATATTAAAATACAGAGAGAGTCGTGTGGCAAGTTTCAAATGGCCACAGATTACTAGGCTATGAAAGTACAGTAATAATGGACCAAGACCTTTTCTAGCTTCATATGTACATTCTCTAAAGCTGTGTTACTAGAATCCTCTGACATTCTCTGTTCTGTCTCCTGTTTCTGTACTGCTGTCTCAGAGCACCTCCAGTGGGGTGGTTCCTTACCTGGGCACGTACCTGACTATCTTCACCATGCTGGACACTGCTCTACCAGATACTGTGGAGGTAAGCAAACAGCCATTGACACAGACTGCTATGTTATGGCAGCTACTTTAGGTTAATTCTATATTTACCTTAGCTGATTGCTATCTTAATGTTGTTAATAAATCTTACATATTGTCAAGTTTTTACATGTATTCTAGCATGTTGTGCTCTTTTTGACAGGGGGACCTCATAAACTTTGAAAAGAGGAGGAGGGTAAGTTGTTTTTGTCTTCGATCTCTAAGCCTGTAGGGAATGGGATTTTACGTAAAGAAAACAAAATATACAGTACAAGCGTGTCCAATAAATATTTAACCGATGTTATAGGACATTAAATGCATTGTATTGCTGGTACACTCGCCACCACATTTTAGTGGCACTTTGACATGCCGAGGGGAAAAGTGCACACCTTTGTGCTTAGGGATGTTTGCTTACTGCTCTAAATGACTCTGCCTCTCAGATAGTCTTTATTGGAGCCCCATGACTGTTAAACGTGTTGCTAGTTCATAACAAGTTACAAAACAACCACACAGCTGACATGGGTTCATGATCTCCCTCTCTCTCTCTGCAGGAGTTTGAGATTCTCTCTCAGATCCGGCAGCTCCAAGCCTCCTGCTCTCAATACAACCTGCCCCATCACACCAGGATCACTGCCTGGTTACAGGGCCAGAAGCTGCTCACGGACCAGGAGAGGTGAGAACCTGTCCCCCACTGGTTTTATGGTAGAGCAATGAGGAGATAAAGAGCTGGTGAGCTTTGTAAGGATTGATGGGTCTTAAAATGATGCCAGTAAACCCTTGTCCATGGAGATTTATAGAACCTGAATGGTCTCTTTCTAATATGCGGTATACACAAATGTACTACTCAAATGACATGTAAAACACAATTCCCATGATCCCTACCCTGGTTTTGCCTGTTAAGGAAATGAATAGAACCCATCTAGAGCTGGGGTTGACACAGGGCCGCAGAGTATGCAGGCTTTTAAATCAGATGTGTTAGTGCAGGGCTGGAACAAAAGGCTGTATACATTTAGACAAGTCCACCCTGACTTCGGGGCTCATAAGTGTTTTCTATGTGTTGTGCCACAGCTATGAACTGTCCAGAAACCTGGAACCTCCAGTAGACCTCTGCTCCGCCAGTGCCTGGAGCCACCGTTCCCTCAGCAAGAAACTCTCCTCGTGCGTACTGAACACTTCTCTTAACAGTTGCCATCTTGTTAATTCTACTCAAGACAATAGTATTCACCCCATCTCTAATATATATATATATATATATATATACAACTATTGTAACATTGTTGTGATTAAACAAGAACTATAAAAGAACAATGACAAAATTCAGTATTCAAGTGTACGTTGACCACATTTGTTCATTTTGTACAAAGTTCTAACTGTTTGTATTTGCAGACTCCTGAAAGTGAGTGAGGGACCCAGCAGCAAAACCCATGCAGACCAGATCAGTGTGTCATCTTCAGGGTCCAGTGGCTCTGAGATGGAGGACCTCTCCACCCCTCCCTCCACACTCAGACTGCAGGTACAGGGCTCTCCTTTCCCTTTTAGACATACCTTGGACTCTGTCTCTCGCTCTGTCAGTCATTGCGCACCCTGGTTAAAGCCGTTTTAATAGAACACACTGTACTACAAAACATCCTCTAGTTACACTTTACTAACACCAGTAGTTACACCATGAAGCAATTCAAAAGTATGTCATTATGTAGCTTTTTATATAATCTCCCATTCATAACAGTGATCCCCATTGACAGCCCATAGAAACTGATGTCCTTGAGAACTGGAATGTCAATTGACCAGATCCTTGAAGCCAAGCAGGAGTGGTGTTTGCTTAGCACATGCCTCTGGTGAAGCATGGCTCAATACTTCAGTTGTCCACAAATGTGCTGAGGTCAATATCTCAGACAGACAAACCGAAAGACTAATTCATTATTCCCAATGGCACTCATGGATGTTCTGTCTCTCTCCCTTGTCCCAGTCTCTGTCCAGCTCCTGTCAAAATGTGGTGGAGGCCTTAACCTCCTCCCCGGAAGGCTCCACTCCCTCCAGTTGTCCCTCCAATTGTTCCTCCAGTTCTCAGCCTGACCTCTCTGCCCCTGCTCCTGTGGCTGCCCACCCTAAACCCATGCTGGCCTCTCATCACAAGCGCTCTGTGTCCATGACCTCCCTCCCGCTCTACAACAGACAGGTGGCTGACTCCTGTATAGTGAGGGTCAGTGTGGAGGCTGGCAACGGCAACATGTACAAGAGCATCCTGGTGAGCTTGGATTGGGATCTGGGGGTAGGGACTATCTTTGGGATCTAGGCTGTTACGGAAATGTTTTAAAATGGATAATTTGTATAGTACTCTAGCTCTGTACATTATATTTGGTTATGATGAACTAAGATAAGAACTGCCGTGCTGGTTACATTTGTCATTTAGCAGATGCTCTTATCCAGAGCGACTTAGTTATTGCATTCATGTTAAGATGGCTAGGTGAGACAACCACATCACGGTCTTAGTAAGTATATTTTCCCTCAAAGATGTTATCAGCAAAGTCAGTGCTAGTAAGAAAAGACAGGTGGGCGAGGCGGGATAAGACTGACGTCTTATTTAAGATACTCTGGTTGGTTGAAGGGAGGTTTTGCAGCCAAACCCTTCTTGTCCTCATTCTTTTACAGCATGTTAACTGCTTTTTTGACTTATGTGTCCTTCTCAGCTGACTAGTCAAGAAAAAACTGCCCAGGTGATCCAGAGGGCCCTGGAAAAACACAACCTGGAGCACATGACCTGCCAAGACTTCACCCTCACACAGGTGATCTCCCGGGAAAGAGGTGAGTGCACGATAAATGCTCTTACACAGTACATATGCCCACTCAAAAACAGAGGCCACATAGTTTGGCATTAACTGTACTGAACTACAGTAGAAATATTACTGAAGATAGTGTTGTCCTTGAATGATTGACGAGGACTTTAATAGTGTACTTGTATGTAATATTCTCCTTTCTCATACCAACCCCCACGTCTTCTGTTTTTCAGAGTTACTCATTCCGGACAAAGCTAACGTCTTCTACGCAATGTCCACGTCTGCGAACTTTGACTTTGTTCTGCGCCAGTGTCCAAAGGGTCAAAAGAAACCACTGTGCGCTACTTCCAGCCTTGGATGTTATTCAAAGTAGACGCCATTCTATGGCAATGATGAGTAACTGCAACTCGAGCAAACCAAGGGGTGCCATGAGAGCAACAGGTGGAAGATAGTACTGTATGATGGCACTTTATGAAAATACACGTTGTGTATACATGTATATAGGTCTGAAGACAACAGCTTTGGGACTACATTTTGAAACCTATTAAACAGAATTACCTTTTATTTATTGGTGGAGCGAACTCTACATGAATTTCACCATTGAACACTCAACATTCCCCAAAGACTTCCCTGAGGTGCTTTACTTCGTGGAAAGAAGGAGTCACATGGCATTGGAACAGCATCAACAATCAGCAGTGACTGTGATGCTCTCTCCCTCTCTCACACAAATATTCAGACACGTAATAGTTGTTTCCTATTGTCTCCTCTCCTCTGAGCAAAACCAGTGACCTATTTGTTTTAATGAGAGAGATGACTGACGTTTCCCAACAGGGAGAGACAACCTGTGAGCCTTAAAAGGGAATGAGGTCAGATGGTCGGTGAAGGGCATGTGTAATGGACAGGCCTCGGACAGCAGCTTTCCCAACAGGAGACAGCCTGCCCCTGCCACCTGAGAAGTGGATGGGAATGTTCTCACCGGGATCACTATGTTCCCCAGGGTATCAGCCCGCCGTCATGGCGATACTGATTGGGGCCTTGCGTGCGAAAGTAGTGGCTGCCCTGACTGGCTGGATGGCATTCCACATTCAGTACAGTCAGCTGCTGTAGAGGGGACACTGACGAACCTTTAAGGACACAGACTGTCACAGTTATAATGATGGTGATAATAATGTGTGCGTTGTAAATGGTTCTGTGTTGCATTTCAGTGTTAATACTTTGAGATTTATGTTATTTTTACATTGTTTTCTATTTATGTCTATAATGCTCTTGATGATTAGGTGGGCCTCCATGACTGTGTTGCCTAGCTACCCAAACTCCTTACTCCGGCCAAACGGCACGCCCACGGACGTTAGTTTCTTCTCCGCAATGAGTCTGGATCTGAGTAACTCCCCAACGATTTCTAGAATGGAAATCCATTCTAGACCATCTGATTGGTCCAAGAAACCGATGGGTTGGGCCAGAGCACACGTGGGTAACGCGGCATTTAGAAAATTAGTTATTGGCTTTGATACGCTGATGGGTTAGAGATGATCCAACCACTGATGACATTTGTTTTGTACAACACCCCTCATTTTGTCACCACAAATGACTTCAATGATGGCAGTCTCAGACTGTAGTATGTTGCGAACGATAGAGCAGCGAAATAATTCAGTTTGAGTCATCAGGCAAGGCTGTGTGCATTCATTAGCCCTAATCTATGGAGTTCACATGACTGGGCAGGGGCGCAGCCATCGGTGGGCCTGGGAGGGCATAGGCCCACCCACTTGGGAGACTGGCCACACACTGGGGAGCAAGGCCCAGCCAATCAGAATGAGTATTTCATCACAAAAGGGTTTTATTACAGACAGAAATACTCCTCAGTTTCATCAGCTGTCCGGGTGGCTGGTATCAGATGATCCCACAGACGAAGAAGCTGGATGTCGAGGTCCTGGGCTGGAATGGTTACACGTGGTCTGCGGTTGTGAGGCCGGTTGAACGTACTGCCAAATTCTCTAAAACAACGTTGGAGACGGCTTATGGTAGAGAATTTAACATTCAGTTCTCTGGCAACAGCTCTGGTTGACATTCCTGCAGTCAGCATGCCAATTGCCCGTTCCCTCAAAACATCTGTGGCATTGTGTTGTGTGACAACTGCACATTTTAGAGTGGCCTTTTATTGTCCGCAGCGCAAGATGCACCTGTGTAATGATCAAGCTGTGTTATCAGCTTCTTGATATGCCACATCTGTCAGGTGGATGGATTATCTTGGCAAAGGAAAATATGCTCACTAACAGGGATGTAAACAAATTTGTGCACAAAATTTGAGCTAAATAAGCTTTTTGTGCATATGGAACATTTCTGGGATCTTTTATTTCAGCTCATGAAATCATGGGACCAACACTTTACATGTTGCGTTTATATTTTTGTTCAGTATACATTCTATACCATGCCAGGTGTCTTGACTGTTTAAAACATGCAGATTAATAGGTATTTCCAAAATATTTATTTAAAAAATCAGTGTATGACACTACAGTAGCTTAATTTAGATGTTTATGGGGACTATCATGCAAATAAGTGTGATATATTTAACATTTCCGCTATGATTGAACCAAATTGGTTACGCAACATTCTGAAAAAAGGTGAAAAGAAATCCAAACACTTCAGACAGCATAAGCCCTTGTATAAATTAAGTGCTATAAATAACTTGAGGCGCTTTCATCTGCCAGAGCATTGATGTACCCCTTTCATCCAGGGCTTGCAGATACGTAATTTGAACCCAGAACCCAGATTGAAATCTACTGTATATTACAAATCTGCCTGAAACTGAATTCTCAGAGGTTACTTAGTTGTCTCTTTGAGATGAATAGCGTTAAAGGTAATTGTAAACTAAAGAGGAAGCGTTAAATATATGGCTTATACAATGCTGTGAAAATCCTGCAAACATAAAACTGAGTGATTCAAGCAACAGGACATCTCAGAAATGCCTGCACTTTTACTGAGCTGTCCAATTTCATTGTCTCTGTGCTCCAAATAAACAGTTTCTCAACCTTTTTCTGATTATGTACAAAATCACATCAAGCTTGGTTTGTCTACATTTCTTATACTGTATTTCACATTATGATTCTAGGATTATTGGTTGCCATCTCTCTGAATATATAAGTGTAGGCTACAGCACATCATACTGTAAGATTGGCACTTACAGTGGGGAAAAAAAGTATTTAGTCAGCCACCAATTGTGCAAGTTCTCCCACTTAAAAAAATGAGAGAGGCCTGTAATTTTCATCATAGGTACATGTCAACTATGACAGACAAAATGAGATTTTTTTTCTCCAGAAAATCACATTGTAGGATTTTTTATGAATTTATTTGCAAATTATGGTGGAAAATAAGTATTTGGTCAATAACAAAAGTTTCTCAATACTTTGTTATATACCCCTTGTTGGCAATGACACAGGTCAAACTTTTTCTGTAAGTCTTCACAAGGTTTTCACACACTGTTGCTGGTATTTTGGCCCATTCCTCCATGCAGATCTCCTTTAGAGCAGTGATGTTTTGGGGCTGTCGCTGGGCAACACGGACTTTCAACTCCCTCCAAAGATTTTCTATGGGGTTGAGATCTGGAGACTGGCTAGGCCACTCCAGGACCTTGAAATGCTTCTTACGAAGCCACTCCTTCGTTGCCCGGGAGGTGTGTTTGGGATCATTGTCATGCTAAAAGACCCAGCCACGTTTCATCTTCAATGCCCTTGCTGATGGAAGGAGGTTTTCACTCAAAATCTCACGATACATGGCCCCATTCATTCTTTCCTTTACACGGATCAGTCGTCCTGGTCCCTTTGCAGAAAAAACAGCCCCAAAGCATGAAGTTTCCACCCCCATGCTTCACAGTAGGTATGGTGTTCTTTGGATGCAACTCAGCATTCTTTGTCCTCCAAACACGACGAGTTGAGTTTTTACCAAAAAGTTATATTTTGGTTTCATCTGACCATATGACATTCTCCCAATCCTCTTCTGGATCATCCAAATGCACTCTAGCAAACTTCAGACGGGCCTGGACATGTACTGGCTTAAGCAGGGGGACACGTCTGGCAATGCAGGATTTGAGTCCCTGGCGGAGTAGTGTGTTACTGATGGTAGGCTTTGTTACTTTGGTCCCAGCTCTCTGCAGGTCATTCACTAGGTCCCCCCCGTGTGGTTCTGGGATTTTTGCTCACCGTTCTTGTGATCATTTTGACCCCACGGGGTGAGATCTTGCGTGGAGCCCCAGATCGAGGGAGATTATCAGTGGTCTTGTATGTCTTCCATTTCCTAATAATTGCTCCCACAGTTGATTTCTTCAAACCAAGCTGCTTACCTATTGCAGATTCAGTCTTCCCAGCCTGGTGCAGGTCTACAATTTTGTTTCTGGTGTCCTTTGACAGCTCTTTGGTCTTGACCATAGTGGAGTTTGGAGTGTGACTGTTTGAGGTTGTGGACAGGTGTCTATTATACTGATAACAAGTTCAAACAGGTGCCATTAATACAGGTAACGAGTGGAGGACAGAGGAGCCTCTTAAAGAAGAAGTTACAGGTCTGTGAGAGACAGAAATCTTGCTTGTTTGTAGGTGACCAAATCCTTATTTTCCACCATAATTTGCAAATAAATTCATAAAAAATCCTACAATGTGATTTTCTGGATTTTTTCCCCTCAATTTGTCTGTCATAGTTGACGTATACCTATGATGAAAATGACAGGCCTCTCTCATCTTTTTAAGTGGGAGAACTTGCACAATTGGTGGCTGACTAAATACTTTTTTTCCCCACTGTATATTCATGATCTAATTCAGGGTTCACCAACTGTCGGCCCGTGGCCTGCGCGTGATTTTATTTGAAAATGAGTTGTAGTTGTTGGACATAAGACTGTAAAAACACCATCAAATCAGCTCCAAGTGATTTTAATTTTGGAAATATGTTCCAAAGTATTCCCATGCATAATAGAGCGATATATACTGACTGTACAAAACATTAGGAACACCTGCTCTTTCCATTACATAGACTGACCAGGTGAATCCAGGTGAAAGCTATTATCCCTTATTGATGTCACCTGTTAGTGTAGATGAAGGGGAGGAGATAGGTTAAATAAGTATTTTTAAGCCTTGAGACAATTGAGACATGGATTGTGTATGTGTGCAATTCAGAGGGCGAATGGGCAAACCAAAATATTTAAGTGCCTTTGAACGGGGTATGGTAGTAGGTGCCAGGCGCACTGGTTTGAGTGTGTCAAGAACGGCAACGCTGCTGGGTTTTTCATAGTGCTAGGGAAACAAAGCTTCCTGATTAGATTAGTGTTTAGTCACATGGACGCAGACGTAATTGCAGGGTACAGCGAAACTCTTATAATAATAATATTCACGTTTAATCCCTTTTGCAATTATGTTAGCACAGCTGAAAACTGTTGTGCTGATTAAAGAAGCAATAAAACTGGCCTTCTTGAGACTAGTTGAGTATCTGGAGCATCAGCAATTGTGGGTTCGATTACAGGCTCAAAATGGCCAGAAACAAAGAACTTTCTTCTGAAAGTGTCACGTTCGTTCATAAACGGGACGGACCAAGGCGCAGCGTGATATGCATACATGTTTATTTCAACTTAATAAACACTTGACAAAACAATAAACGAAACGAAACGTGAAGTCCAAGGTAGACACAAACAACATACCTATACGGAACAAGATCCCACAACTCAATAGTGCCAATAGGCTGCCTAAGTATGGTCCCCAATCAGAGACAACGAGCGACAGCTGCCTCTGATTGGGAACCACACCGGCCAACATAGAAATACCCATACTAGAACCTATAACATAGAACAAGCACAACAAGGAATATACACACCCTGACTCAACATATAAGCGTCCCCTGAGTCAGGGCGTGACAGTACCCCCCAAAGGTACGGACTCCGACCGCACAACATAAACATAACAGGGTAGGGGCCGGGTGGGCATTCCGCCTCGGAGGCGGATCCGGCTCAGGGCGTGACGACCTCTCACTCTTCGCCTCCCTGTTGCGCCCCTGGTCTGGTCTAGACCTCGGCGCGTTGCTTCCCCTCTCCTTCCTCTCACGATACGCCAGGCCCAATCACTGGCTTGGTGCGAGGTGCAGGAACAGGCCGGGCCGGGCTGGCGACGCGCACCACTGGCTTGGTGCGAGGAGCAGGAACAGGCCGGGCCGGGCCGGACTGGCCTGTTCCTGCACCTCGCCCGGCAAGGTGCGAGGAGCAGGACTGGGTTCCTTTATTAACCCCCGCTCCCTCTGCTGCCTAACCAGCTCCTCTCGCCGTGCCTCTACACTTTCCTTCTCCCTTTTAGCCTCCTGTAGCGCCTCCCTCTGACCGAATAACTCCTGCTCCCTCTGAACCAATAGCCCCCGTAACATGGTGGCCTCCTCTCTTAACCTGCAGACTCGCCCTTCCACGGCCTCCTGCTGCCTCGTCATCCACCCCGTGTGCCCCCCCAAAAAAATGTTCTTGGGGTTGCCTCTCGGGTCTCCGTTGTCGGCACGGTTGGCGCCGTTTCTCCTCTCCTACCTGGGCATCAACCTTCATTGCCTCCCGATAACGGACGGCCTCCCCCAACCGAGGAGGACATCTACTAAAGTTACCTCCCGTTGAATCCCCGGCGTTTGCTCCTTCTGGGCACGCTGCTTGGTCCTTGTTTGGTGGGATCTTCTGTCACGTTCGTTCATAAACGGGACGGACCAAGGCGCAGCGTGATATGCATACATGTTTATTAAATGAATAAACACAACGACAAAACAATAAACCAACGATACGTGAAGTCCAAGGTAGACACAAACAACATACCTATACGGAACAAGATCCCACAACTCAATAGTGCCAATAGGCTGCCTAAGTATGGTCCCCAATCAGACACAACGAGCGACAGCTGCCTCTGATTGGGAACCACACCGGCCAACATAGAAATACCCATACTAGAACCTATAACATAGAACAAGCACAACAAGGAATATACACACCCTGACTCAACATATAAGCGTCCCCTGAGTCAGGGCGTGACAGAAAGTCGTCAGTCTATTCTTGTTCTGAGAAATGAAGGCTATTCCATGCGAGAAATTGCCAAGAAACTGAAGATCTCATACAACGCTGTGTACTACTCCCTTCACAGAACAGCGCAAACTGGCTCTAACCAGAATAGAAAGAGTGGCAGGCCCCGGTGCACAACTGAGCAAGAGGACAAATACATTGGAGTGTCTAGTTTGAGAAACAGACACCTCACAGGTCCTCAACTGGCAGCTTCATTAAATAGTACCCGCAAAACACCAGTCTCAACGTCAACAGTGAAGAGGCGACTCCGGGATGCTGAACTTCTAGGCAGAGTTGCAAAGAAAAAGCCATATCTCAGACTGGCCAATAAAAATAAAAGATTAAGATGGGCAAAAGAACACAGACACTGGACAGAGGAAGATTGGAAAAAAGTGTTATGGACAGACTAATCGAAGTTTGAGGTGTTCGGATCACAAAGAACAACATTTGTGAGACGCAGACCAAATGAAAAGATGCTGGAGGAGTGCTTGATGCCATCTGTCAAGCATGGTGGAGGCAATGTGATGGTCTGGGGGTGATTTGGTGGTGGTAAAGTGGGAGATTTGTACAGGGTAAAAGGGATCTTGAAGAAGGAAGGTTATCATTCCATTTTGCAATACCATGCCATACCATTTGGACGGCGCTTGATTGGAACCAATTTCCTCCTACAACAGGACAATGACCCAAAGCACAGCTCCAAACTATGCAATAACTATTTAGGGAAGAAGCAGTCAGCTGGTATTCTGTCTATAATGGAGTGGCCAGCACAGTCACCGGATCTCCACCCTATTGAGCTGTTGTGGGAGCAGCTTGACCGTATGGTACATAAGAAGTGCCCATCAAGCCAATCCAACTTGTGGGAGGTGCTTCAGGAAGCATGGGGTGAAATCTCTTCAGATTACCTCAACAAATTGACAACTAGAATGCCAAAGGTCTGCAAGGCTGTAATTGCTGCAAATGGAGGATTCTTTGACGAAAGCAAAGTTTGAAGGACACAATTATTATTTCTATAAAAAATCATTATTTCTAACCTTGTCAATGACTACATTTCCTATTCATTTTGCTATATTTCTTATTCAAACTCGTTTCATGTATATTTTCATGGAAAACAAGGACATTTCTAAGTGACCCCAAACTTTTGAACGATAGTGTGTGTGTATATATATATATATATATATATATATATATATATATATATATATATATATATACAGTGAGGGAAAAAAGTATTTGATCCCCTGCTGATTTTGTACGTTTGCCCACTGACAAAGACATGATCAGTATATAATTTTAATGGTAGGTTTATTTGAACAGTGAGAGACAGAATAACAACAAAAAAATCCAGAAAAACGCATGTCAGAAATGTTATAAATTGATTTGCATTTTAATGAGGGAAATAAGTATTTGACCCCTCAGCAAAACATGACTTAGTACTTGGTGGCAAAACCCTTGTTGGCAATCACAGAGGTCAGACGTTTCTTGTAGTTGGCCACCAGGTTTGCACACATCTCAGGAGGGATTTTGTCCCACTCCTCTTTGCAGATCTTCTCCAAGTCATTAAGGTTTCGAGACTGATGTTTGGCAACTCGAACCTTCAGCTCCCTCCACAAATTTTCTATTTTCTGGATTGGCTAGGCCACTCTAGGAACTTAATGTGCTTCTTCTTGAGCCACTCCTTTGTTGCCTTGGCCGTGTGTTTTGGGTCATTGTCATGCTGGAATACCCATCCACAAACCATTTTCAATGCCCTGGCTAATGGAAGGAGGTTCTCACCCAAGATTTGACGGTACATGGCGCCGTCCATCGTCCCTTTGATGCAGTGAAGTTGTCCTGTCCCCTTAGCAGAAAAACACCCCCAAAGCATAATGTTTCCACCTCCATGTTTGACGGTGGGGATGGTGTTCTTGGGGTCATAGGCAGCATTCCTCCTCCTCCAAAACATGGCGAGTTGAGTTGATGCCAAAGAGCTCGATTTTGGTCTCATCTGACCACAACACTTTCACCCAGTTCTCCTCGGAATCATTCAGATGTTCATTGGCAAACTTCAGACGGGCCTGTATATGTGCTTTCTTGAGCAGAGGGACCTTGCGGGCGCTGCAGGATTTCAGTCCTTCACGGCGTAGTGTGTTATCAATTGTTTTCTTGGTGACTATGGTCCCAGCTGCCTTGAGATCATTGACAAGATCCTCCCGTGTAGTTCTGGGCTGATTCCTCACCGTTCTCATGATCATTGCAACTCCACGAGGTGAGATCTTGCATGGAGCCCCAGGCCGAGGGAGATTGACAGTTCTTTTGTGTTTCTTCCATTTGCGAATAATCGCACCAACTGTTGTCACCTTCTCACCAAGCTGCTTGGCGATGGTCTTGTAGCCCATTCCAGCCTTGTGTAGGTCTACAATCTTGTCCCTGACATCCTTGGAGAGCTCTTTGGTCTTGGCCATGGTGGAGAGTTTGGAATCTGATTGATTGATTGCTTCTGTGGACAGGTGTCTTTTATACAGGTAATAAGCTGAGATTCGGCGCACTCCCTTTAAGAGTGTGATCCTAATCTCAACTCGTTACCTGTATAAAAGACACCTGGGAGCCAGAAATCTTTCTGATTGAGAGGGGGTCAAATACTTATTTCCCTCATTAAAATGCAAATAAATGTATAACATTTTTGACATGCGTTGTTCTGGATTTTTTTGTTGTCATTCTGTCTCTCACTGTTCAAATAAACCTTTTTTTTTTTTTGTATTTTGTCCTCTCCTTCGTATATATTTATTATTTAATCCTACCATCTCCTTATCATCCCCCTTTTGACACATGTTTTGCCCATGTGTCAATATTACCACCTACCTAAACAATCACTTAGGTAATATTGGTAATTTATCATCCAATTGCCATCCCTTATTTTTACCCCCTAATTTTAACATAACAACCCGTTATAACCATCATACTAGGTGTATTGTTTTGTATTTGAAAACCCCAATTTGAAAAACAACAACCACAAATAGCCAGGCCCCACTTAATTTGGTAGCTCACTTTTATGACCTAAATACTGCCTAACTTCACTACTGCTCCCCCTAGCCCTGGGCAACATTCGAATGAGATAAACTAATCTCTTTCTCCTGGTTATACATTTTGTTAACCTTCAATTACCATCAGTAATCTAAAGATGGTAGTACACACAAAACATGATACAGATATCCCCAGTCCTAACCCATCAATAATTGTTTGTATCAATCTAATTCCTCATAACTAATCCATAAAACCACTCAAAATTCCTCGAGTATACAATGATTATTTAATTGATTAACCTAAATCTGCTACATGTGATCTCATCTCAAATGATCCATTATCAATTATTTGATCAACCCCCTAGGAAAATCTGTCTCCCCTTCTATTGTTCCTGTCCCCCCTGAAAATGTCATATTTCAGCTAAACGTTTTATATCCCTCAGTTAATGGTATTTTCTCCCTAATATATTTTCATACATTTCTTCTTTCCCTAAATGAGATTTAATCCCTTGCCTTTCCTCTACTATCCTTATATCATTACTTGATCAATGATAATAACTGTAATAACTATTAATAATAATTGTAATAACTATTTCACTTTAAATTGTGCCTTTTTCTGATAATGTTATAATTGTAGCCTATTGCATTACTTTAGTTTAAAATATACGTTTGTTTATTTAACAAATCTAGAACCCACTATATGTTGGCGCTATTCCCTCAGCATAATAGCTAAAGCTACTTGCATCCCCTGGTCCCCGTAACGAAAAGAAATTATCGTTCTAGAATTCACCAACTATTTGCATACACCACTGGTGTTAAGCAACCTATCGAATAAAGTAATAACAATTAGAATGTATTAAAGCACTGCCTTCCAGTCAAGTATCTAGACCTCTACTTGAAATCCCACAGCTCAATCTAACTCACTGGACTGTCTCTATTTTTTTCCCGCTAACCAGAGCCATATATTATTCTCCTTTGTCCTCAACTCAATTTTCACAGCTCTATCGCCATTTTCAGTTCGCTATTCAATTTCTTTAACTGTTCTCTCTGATTAGGCCCTAATTAATAAAACAAATGCTTGCTATCGTTGATAAGCATACATTTAATGATATTCCTATCATTTGAACTATCTCTCACCCCTCCCCTTGCTCCTTCCTACACAACGGGGAAGGCGCGGGGACCTTATAACATATTTTCATAGACCTTTCTAGAATAGTTCTACTTAAGCTATCTAATTCAACCTTTCACATTTCTCAATCCACGTAGTAATCTAGGTTTATAGCCCCAATGCGAAAGCTTAACCCACTGTCCCTACCTGTGTTCGAACCCGGGACCCTCTACATACATCGCCAGTCACTCCACACATTCCGCGATGCTTTCAAAGTAAATACTTCCAGTTCATAGAGCAAGTGACGTCACCAAATGAAAATCGCACTAGCTCTCACCTCATTCAGCAACACACAAAAAAAAAAATCTCTCTCTCTGCACCCATTCCCTATTGAATAAGTGAGTCTTTCTATTTAACCCCAACCACGCTACAAATCTTCCATTCAACATCAACAAACCAAATACTCAGTAGTGTCCGGTCACCACCCATACCAGCCGCCGAATTCACTCATAGACCCACCCCATGCCACCGAAATGCCCAACAAAACATAATAGTTCAATGGAGCCCCCTATTGGCTCTCCACTGTTTATACATTACTTCCATACCCACATTAGTTATGGTCCGATTACCCATTAAACCTTATCACATGATCAAACAACGGCACAACCTTAAACTCATATTCTCTACTTTCTCACCCATTACGTATGTCTACGTTCGGGTGAGCAAGTTCATATGTATATATCGTTAGAAATGTATAGGTACCTCTCAAATAATCGCTTCGTGGTGTTTTTAGCCAATTCTTAATCGACATAAATCACTTCTTAGTCTTTCCTGACTCTCCAAAAGCCATACTCTCGCTGTCTCTAGCCCCTCCCCTCGCGGTTCTCCCTCCTGTGTCCAGTCGGAACAGGTTTAGTCTATTTTTCGTTTTAGCTTGTAATACTCGTCCGTTATTTAATTATTTAAAGTACGTCTATCTATTTATTTAAATCAAATTATTTCCACCTAATTAGTTAAAGTCGGTGCATATTTATATTTTAACGATAAACCAAATTATTTCAGTCTAATTATTTAACCAGTATTTTGCAGGGTCAAACATCAAACGTTAAATTAAATAATAAACCAAATTGCTTCAACTTAATTATTTAAAACCAGTATTATGCTATGTCAAACATCAAACGTTACAGTTCAATTATATCAGTTCAAACGTTTCAGTTTAGTCATACTAGTTATTCATTATTTTTACCTTTATATTCCCAATTGTTATTAACGGGTTATATGGTTTAAGCAACCACAGACTTCTTTAACTCCTAATTAGTTTTCTATCAAGGTATACAGGTTTATTAATTTGAATAACCCGCATTCACTCTTTTATCACACTGGGATCATTCGCACTCTCATGCATACGACACCCTATACTTTAAAGTGCTCCTCCGATCTGGGTGTACCCCCAAGTACAGCTCCCTGCCGAAGCGCAACACTATAGTGTACTTTAAAGTGCTCCTACGATCCTAGCCGTACTAGTTACGGACCTTGCCGATAGCGCAACACTATCTAAAATTTCCAGAACCTAGCCGTACCCTCGAAGTTACGGACCTTGCCGGTGTAATTCTTAGAACCTAGCCGTACCCTCGCAGTTACGAACCTTGCCGATAGCAATTACTAAGTCAATTATTCCCTGTATCTTCAAACCTAGCCGTACCCTCGCAGTTACGGACCTTGCCAATAGATTTCAGTATTTTCCCCGAACCTAGCCGTACCCCCGTAGTTACGGACCTTGCCGGTAGAACAATACTCTATGGTACCTGTCACGATCGTCGTATTGAACAGACCAAGGCGCAGCATGATGAACGAACATGTTTAACTTTATTATCTTTAGTGATAATCGAACACAATCAACAAAACAAGAAACGACTCGTGAAGTCCACGGTAACAATGACCGAACACGGAACAAGAACCCACAAACACAAAGGGAAAATAGACAGTATAAATATGGCTCCCAATCAGAGACAACCAACGACAGCTGACACTCGTTGCCTCTGATTGGGAGTCACTCTAGCCAACATAGAAATAAACACAACAGAATTACCAACATAGAAATAAACACATAGAATGAACACACCCTGGCTCAACATATAGAGTCCCAGAGCCAGGGTGTGACAGTACCCCCCCCTAAAGGCGCGGACTGCGACCGCGCCTCAACCTGAACAAAACAGGGGAGGGCTGGGCGGGCATACCTCCTCGGCGGCGGTTCTGGCTCCGGCCTTGACCACCACCCTCCAATAAACCCCCCATAGCGCCCCTGGTCCAGTCTGGCCCCGCCGGCTGGAGCTGAACTGGACTTAGCAGGAGCGGTTAGCTTCAGCTCCATAGTGGAGCAGTTGACCGGTACCTTACCAGGCACCGGTGACCCAGGCACGGGTTGTGCTGGACTGACGACGCGCACCCCTGGCTTGGTGCGTGGAGGAGGAACGGGCCTTACCAGGCTGACGACGCGCACCCCTGGCTTGGTGCGTGGAGGAGGAACGGGCCTTACCAGGCTGACGACTCGCACCCCTGGCTTGGTGCGTGGAGGAGGAACGGGCCTTACCAGGCTGACGACTCGCACCCCTGGCTTGGTGCGTGGAGGAGGGACGGGCCTTACCAGGCTGACGTCTCGCACCCCTGGCTTAGTGCGAGTAGCAGGAACAGGCCTTACCAGGCTGACGTCTCGCACCCCTGGCTTAGTGCGAGTAGCAGGAACAGGCCGGGCCGGGCTGGCGACGCGCACCGTAGACTTGGTGTGAGTGGCAGGAACAGGCCGGGCCGGGCTGGCGACGCGCACCGTAGTCTTGGTGCGAGTGGCAGGAACAGGCCGGGCGGGGCTGGCGACGCGCACCGTAGACTTGGTGCGAGTGGCAGGAACAGGCCGGGCCGGGCTGGCGACGCGCACCGTAGACTTGGTGCGAGTGGCAGGAACAGGCCGGGCCGGGCTGGCGACGCGCACCGTAGACTTGGTGCGAGTGGCAGGAACAGGCCGGGCCGGGCTGGCGACGCGCACCGTAGACTTGGTGCGAGTGGCAGGAACAGGCCGGGCCGGGCTGGCGACGCGCACCGTAGACTTGGTGCGAGTGGCAGGAACAGGCCGGGCCGGGCTGGCGACGCGCACCGTAGACTTGGTGCGAGTGGCAGGAACAGGCCGGGCCGGGCTGGCGACGCGCACTGTAGACTTGGTGCGAGTGGCAGGAACAGGCCGGGCCGGGCTGGCGACGCGCACCGTAGACTTGGTGCGAGTGGCAGGAACAGGCCGGGCTGGGCTGGCGACGCACACCGTAGGCTTGGTGCGTGGAGCAGGGACAGGACGGACTGGGCTGGCGACGCACACCGTAGGCTTGGTGCGTAGAGCAGGGACAGGCCGGACTGGGCTGGCGACGCACACCGTAGGCTTGGTGCGTAGAGCAGGGACAGGCCGGGCTGGGCTGGCGACGCACACCGTAGGCTTGGTGCGTAGAGCAGGGACAGGCCGGACTGGGCTGGCGACGCACACCGTAGGCTTGGTGCGTAGAGCAGGGACAGGCCGGGCTGGGCTGGCGACGCACACCGTAGGCTTGGTGCGTGGAGCAGGGACAGGCCGAACCGGGCTGTGGAGACGGATAGGAGACCTGGAGTGAAGAGCGGCCACAACCCGTCCTGGCTGAATGCCTACCCTCACACACTCTGTGTGAGGCATCCGCACAGGACGTACAGGGCGGTGTATCCGTAACCTGGTGGCCTTCTGAATCTGCCCCTTTTCTGCCTCCATCAGCCCCGTCGTCCATGCCGTGTGCCCCCCCCTAAAATTTTTCTGGGGTTGCCTCTCGACCGTCTGACGACGACCCTGATCACGCCGTTGCTCCTCTCTCCGTCGCCTCTCCACTGTCTCACTCCATGGCCGGCGATCCATCCCGGCCAGGATTTCCTCCCAAGTCCAGGACCCTTTACCGTCCAATATCTCCTCCCATGTCCAGGCTGCCTGCTCCTCTCTACGGCGCGCCTCCACCGTCTCTTCTCCCGGCGCTTCCTCCCATGTCCAGCCCAAGAGCTGCCCCTGGACACGCTGCTTGGTCGTTGCATGGTGGGTTCTTCTGTCACGATCGTCGTATTGAACAGACCAAGGCGCAGCGTGATGAACGAACATGTTTAACTTTATTATCTTTAGTGATAATCGAACACAATCAACAAAACAAGAAACGACTCGTGAAGTCCACGGTAAAAATGACCGAACACGGAACAAGAACCCACAAACACAAAGGGAAAATAGACAGTATAAATATGGCTCCCAATCAGAGACAACCAATGACAGCTGACACTCGTTGCCTCTGATTGGGAGTCACTCTAGCCAACATAGAAATAAACACAACAGAATTACCAACATAGAAATAAACACATAGAATGAACACACCCTGGCTCAACATATAGAGTCCCAGAGCCAGGGTGTGACAGTACCATGGTTTAACATCACATTCACCAAAGGTTTGCATGTCACAATATTGTGCTTCTCTACTCATAATAATTCGTATAATAATTCATAATTTAGTTCACTTACATCAGACAGGTGTTTCACAAAATTAATTTGGATTTAGCCAATGTGCAGAACTTTAGTTATATAACAATAGGTGTCAGCTTACCTGTTTTTAGTAGTCCAGACTATTTGTGAAACACACCGTCCAATGACAGAGATGTCCAATGGGCCGGACAATACCCAGCGAAGTCCCTTTACCAGATCACAGTCGGAGGTCACCAATTGTTAAGTTGCGTCAATTCAAATCTGGTATTGGAACAAAAAGAGGTCAATACACGTATTCTATAATAGACTAGTATTTTAATTAATGCAAAACACTTCAATGGTAAATATGATGTTCGTATATACAGGCCCACTGAAATACCACACAGGGCAGTCAGAGAACTGGTCCATTGTTATAAGTTCTTCTTTAAATACTCTGACAGAGATAGTTCCCGCTCCCTGCTGGCCTATCAGAGTAGAGACTGAGCGTGGTTTAGACTTACTCAGCCTATCGTTGGCGCACAGGCTGGTCCCAGCACCTTGGTGCTTCACTGTTGCCAGGCATAAGTTGTTATCGTCACAACTTGTCTCGAGTCAGCAACCTCAGACATCTTTGTAGCAGAACACATGTCCTTGAGCGGTCTAACAAAGAGGCTGTGTGTGTGTCACAAGTCTTATCTCATCTTACCCCGTAACGTTCCTTACATTAATCACAGCTTGTTATGTTGACCAATTTATATCAGTACAGTACAAACCTATTATGTTTAATCATTAATGCTTTCTTATTAAGCTAACAGCACATCTAAAATATAAGAGAATAATTCCCCACACTAGTAAAACTATTTACTGTTGCTGATGTTACACGTTTGCTAAAAAGTTACAAACGGGAGGCCTGGCGCATAGTAACAAGTTAGAAGGTGCTAGGCTAACTAGCTAGCCAGCTCCAGTCGTGCTAACTTTGGCTGCTAAACCTAGCTTTAGGTGGCTGGTTGTAACGTTATAGCTTGCTGTTTAGTAGCCATATCTATGACTAAAAAGAGAAGACGTTTTGCAATCGAGATACAATAGATCTCTGATTGTAAAACCTCTTCTACTTTTAGTCATAGATATGGCTACCTGTAGTTGTTTAGCTAACTCTTTGTTTCAAATCCTCTTTGCTATATTCCGGTTGAAACATGTATGGTTGAATGTCATCATGTAGCTAAAAAAAAAGCTCCATCTTCGAATTCGTGTTGATGAGAGGACTCACTTGAAGCCATTGTGGTCTGGTCAGTTCTTTCAGTTTTGCCCAAAGGATTGTGTTGTTTGTTAGTGTCCACCTCCCTTTAAAAAAGCCTGCCTTGGGGGAGGGATGGGGCCAAAGCACGAAGCACCGCCCCACACGAGTTGTAGTCTTTCAAAGACTGGAAAAAATGTGTCAGCTTATATTTAGCAATGAATCCGCTGATAGGAACATGGCTGAAAGACGTCCAATGGCTCTATCGAACAAGGACAACCATATCGACAGCACAAAACGTATATGCCACAAAGCGTATGCCACATAAAAAGGAGTAGGCTACAGTATTGACTGGTTCAATGTTTGTCTGAAGAACTTTAAATAAGTCTATTGTCAGAAAGCACTATGTTCACTCTTTGATTTTATCCTGGCTACAATGTATCAAATTCCTGGCTTTAGATCATTAGTCATCATCATTATAATCACGTTGGTTCAATTACAAAATATTGGTTAGTCTATGCCTAAATACAATTTGTCAGCTTTCTGCAACTCATTTACCAATCACATCATGTTTTGTTTTGTTTTGTTTTGTTTTATATTCCCATTGTGATTGGTCACTGAACCCATAGGGGGCCAGTTTGAAATGTATAAAACCCTCCTTAATTTATTTTTCTGTAAACCCAGATGAAGGGCCTAAACCCATTGGTTTTAATGTTAACAATAAATAAGCACTTTTATCAACTTCCACTGTCCTCCAAGAGTTGCTGAATTCTGTCTCTTCACTTCAGTTAGTTTTAGTATGAGAGAAGGTGGCCTATCATTAATGAATGCCCCTGGAGGATAATAAATACTCTTATTTTAGAAAAAACAATAAAACTTGACAAGATAGAAAAGTGTTATTAGTTCCTTGAACATGTAGTTTGAGCCATGGTGAATCTAGACTTAATTATTTCTATTTGTTCATGCATGGACAAAGCATTGCTAAATGGGGCCAGTAGATGGCAATAGACCCCTTTGTTTTTCATTGCATGCTCTGGAGCTTATTGACTCAAATGGAAAAGTGCATTTACAACCGTATACCACATGGATCCAGTAGGATGCCACTGAGTGCTGATACTCATTCTCTGTTGTACAGGATGTGTGCGTACTTGCCATGTCAATGACGGGATTCGGTTGAACCGGTGCTATGGCCCATCACGTGACCGGGCGAAGACGGTGAGGGAGGCGCGCCCTGCTCAAATCGAATGGTAATCTGCGCCGCTCAGTCATATTATAAACAAGGCAACATTATGCATTTTCCATAAAATATATGTTTGAATTTTAGAAACAAGTTTTGTCATTGGGAAGGCACGTGGAGTAATGAGTAGGATTCTGTCTTTTCACATGAAAATGGGATTGTTTTTTATAAAAACGAAGCTTGGGGTTTTAGAGAATAGCCAGACATGCACTGACCCAGGCATGCACACACATGCAAGCATGCCTACATAAGCCTACACTGTTAGGAAAAAAAATGCTATCTAGAACCTAAAAGAGTTCTTCGGCTGTCTACATAGTAGAACCCTTGGAAGAACCCATTTTAGTTCCAGGGTGAAACTTTTTGAGTTCCATGTAGAACCCTTTCCACAGAGGGTAGTACAAGGAAGACAAAAAGGGTTCTACCTGAAACCAAAAAGGGTTCTACCTGGAACCAAAAGGTTTCTAAGAGATAACACATACACTACACACAATATGCACTACGCTATGCTTCTTTACACTGAGCTGCACTGAGGTCGAAACGCAATCATGGTTACATTAAGACACCGTTCCATCAAAGATTGAAATATTGCTAGTTTTCCTGGAAAACTGCCCTTATCATCCTCATGCTGGCTATCAGTAGCCACCACAGCCATTTTGGAATGGCAGTATCAGCCAATCAGCTTCTTTGTTGTTCAACATGACGTGCCATTCCAAAATGGCTGAGGTGGCTACTGCTTTTCAGGGAAAAACTAAAGCAGTGTTTTAATCTTCTCGATGGAGCAGTGTGGATAAAGGTCAAATTTGGAGTACAGTGGAATATCCTATTCCTGCATTGAGGTATGTTTTCCGACCTATATCTCGCGCCGACTCCACAGTGTCTTAATGTAACCATGATTGTGTTCCGACTTCAGTGCAGGTCAGTGTAAACAAGCGTAACGGTAGGGTCGGTATCTTCTGGCAACCCTCATGTAAAGCTTGTATATGGAAACATTTAGAATCCATATGTACATTAATACATACTATTCATATACTGTACATAGTTACACACTAGCCAAATGTTCAGCCTCCCACACTGTCAACTAAGTTATTCCTTGTTTCTCCGCTGCAAGGTGATCGATGATTCTCTCAAGAATCTCCCATAAGTGTTCAATTGGGTTGAGATATGGTGACTGAGACACACATCGAAACACATAATCTTACTCATTACTCCACCTGCTTAACCTACATCACTTTTGTTTTGAGCCAACTTCGCCTGGCTCACGCCCGGTAGACAGCCCGTCTCCAAATCGAATACAATTTACGCTAACCCGGTTCACGCCCTGGGCATTAATAGAATCCCCTCATTGACACACACACACACACACACACACACACACACACACACACACACACACACACACACACACACACACACACACACACACACCCTTTAAACCCTCTATGCTCCTTTGAGACCCCTCTTTCAAAGTCACAGATCTCTTCTTCTAGCCATGGTATCCAAAATAATGGGTAACTGGGCATTTTTATACATGACCCTAAGCATGATGGGATGTTAATTACCTCAGGAACCACACCTGTGTGGAACCACCTGCTTTCAATATCCTTTGTATCCCTCATTTACTCAAGTGTTTCCTTTAGTTTGGCAGTAACCTGTACCTCTTACATCCACTGGTTTCAATGTACAGTGAGGGAAAAAAGTATTTGATCCCCTGCTGATTTTGTACGTTTGCCCACTGACAAAGAATTGATCAGTCTGTAATTTTAATGGTAGGTTTATTTGAACAGTGAGAGACAGGATAACAACAAAAAAATCCAGAAAAACACATGTCAAAAATGTTATAAATTGATTAGCATTTTAATGAGAGAAATAAGTATTTGACCCCCTCTCAATCAGAAAGATTTCTGGCTCCCAGGTGTCTTTTATACAGGTAACGATCTGAGATTAGGAGCACACTCTTACAGGGAGTGCTCCTAATGTCAGCTTGTTACCTGTATAAAAGACACCTGTCCACAGAAGCAATCAATCAATCAGATTCCAAACTCTCTACCATGGCCAAGACCAAAGAGCTCTCCAAGGATGTCAGGGACAAGATTGTAGACCTACACAAGGCTGGAATGGGCTACAAGACCATCGCCAAGCAGCTTGGTGAGAAGGTGACAACAGTTGGTGCGATTATTCACAAATGGAAGAAACACAAAAGAACTGTCAATCTCCCTCTGCCTGGGGCTCCATGCAAGATCTCACATCGTGGAGTTGCAATGATCATGAGAACGGTGAGGAATCAGCCCAGAACAACACGGGAAGATCTTATCAATGATCTCAAGGCAGCTGGGACCATAGTCACCAAGAAAACAATTGGTAACACACTACGCCGTGAAGGACTGAAATCCTGCAGCGCCCGCAAGGTCCCCCTGTTCAAGAAAGCACATATACATGCCCGTCTGAAGTTTGCCAATGAACATCTGAATGATTCAGAGGAGAACTGGGTGAAAGTGTTGTGGTCAGATGAGACCAAAATTGAGCTCTTTGGCATCAACTCAACTCGCCGTGTTTGGAGGAGGAGGAATGCTGCCTATGACCCCAAGAACACCATCCCCACCGTCAAACATGGAGGTGGAAACATTATGCTTTGGGGGTGTTTTTCTGCTAAGGGGACAGGACAACTTCACCGCATCAAAGGGACGATGGACGGGGCCATGTACCATCAAATCTGGGTGAGAACCTCCTTCCCTTAGCCAGGGCATTGAAAATGGGTCGTGGATGGGTATTCCAGCATGACAATGACCCAAAACACACGGCCAAGGCAACAAAGGAGTGGCTCAAGAAGAAGCACAATAAGGTCCTGGAGTGGCCTAGCCAGTCTCCAGACCTTAATCCCATAGAAACTCTGTGGAGGGAGCTGAAGGTTCGAGTTGCCAAACGTCAGCCTCGAAACCTTAATGACTTGGAGAAGATCTGCAAAGAGGAGTGGGACAAAATCCCTCCTGAGATGTGTGCAAACCTGGTGGCCAACTACAAGAAACGTCTGACCTCTGTGATTGCCAACAAGGGTTTTGCCACCAAGTACTAAGTCATGTTTTGCTGAGGGGTCAAATACTTATTTCCCTCATTAAAATGCAAATCAATTTATAAAATTTTTGACATGCGTTTTTCTGGATTTTTTTGTTGTTATTCTGTCTCTCACTGTTCAAATAAACCTACCATTAAAATTATAGACCGATCATTTCTTTGTCAGTGGGCAAACGTACAAAATCAGCAGGGGATCAAAACCTTTTTTCCCTCACTGTATCTGTTTTTAGCCAACAAGACTGAGTGTTCTCATTGGTGCGAAGAAGGTAAGATAAAGAGAGGTGCTCAGTTGTCTTAAGTGTTGGGAATACTCATCCATATTTCCAAAGCAGTTTTGCTGCCATTGGGAATGTGCCTCCTTTACTACCGGCGTAACTGCAGCCTGTTAACTCACCCACTGTTCCTTTCTAAGCCAATGCAGCTTTTGCCACTCAAGCCTCTGCTGCTGCTACTGGTTATACAACCCCGCTGCTGCATTTTGCCCTTCTGTGCACCGTTGTGTTGTTTACCCCAGTGGCCTAAAGGAGGTCTCGCTGTTGCCGTGACAATGTTTCTTCTTCCCTAATCCAGTATAGAGCATGTTCCCATGTCTCTGTTTTTGTCATTTAAGAGTTACATGGAAACGTTTCCTATCATTATTCTGTCATTTGGCCTGGTGTGTTAATGTTTTCCATTCTCTGACTTCTCTAACTGTGTGTGTGTGAATTAAGGTGCAGTGGCTCCTCCAGTATGACTCATGCACTGATGTTCACAGCTCCACTTACTCAAAGGCTTGGCCTAAGTACATGGCTCCGAGACAACACACAATCTGACTTCATGTGCTGGCCTTCTCTCCTACTCACTCACTCTCTCTTTTTAGCTCTTTCTCTCTGTCTTTATTTTCTCCCTAGCAACCCACCCATATATCCCTTTTTCTTTCTCACTGTTGGTTTGAGGACAATAGCAGTCTTTTTTTCCTGTAAGTTCTGAGTTCATAACCCATATTTGCTGAAACAGGGAACAAACAGAGCAGGATTACTTTAAAGTTCCTTTCTGTCTTCTTTCTGTTGCATATTGTTTCTCTCTCACACACAAACTTTGGAAGTCTTTACAGTACAGAGGAAATGTTTAATAGTGTGCATTGTGGTTGAGATACTTTCCCTTGGAATTCCTTGTGTTTTTTGCTTCCAGATTTTCAGTAAGAATGCTTAGATATCATAAAGAGAAAATCAATTTGAATGAAATAGTAAAGATACTATAATGGAACTAAAAAGATAGCATGACGGTGTGGATTAGGACACATTAACTACTTTTCAGACGAATAAGCCAAGTGCGATAGGCCTATTAGTGGAGAGATGAATATCAAGTCATCGTTGGAAATGAATGAGGCTAAAATCCATCTACAGTGCAGTGAGTACTCAACTCAATCCAATAGCAACTCAGCAGCACAGCTACATAACACAGATCTGTTTACTACAGAGCATGTTAAAGCCCAGGTGTCAATATCAGAAGCCATGACGATTAAGGCAGCCCCCCGCACCTCTCTGATTCAGAGGGGTTAAATGCGAAGACACATTTCAGTTGAATGCATTCAGTTGTACAACTGACTAGATATCCCCCTTTCCCTTTCCATTCCTTTTTCCATGCTCACTCTCCTCTTTCATCCTAATGGGGAGGACACATCCTCTCACCACAGAGATGGGCCTGATATGCTCCCAAGCTTTTACAAAAGACTCTCTGGTTTTGCTTACTTGGTGTTTATTTGCCCATGGCTGAACCTCCACAAGGTCAAGTAAAAGCAGTGTGTTTTGACAAGAACTGAGATTATCATCTGAAGAACCCGGTTTTACAGGTTTAGTGGACCTCATACTCTCTGCCTTAACTCCTGCTTAACCCCTCTTCCTGACTTGTGAAAACCTCCCAGAAATGTGTTGTGTGTTTCCCTTGTACTGTTGACTGTCTGCCCTTCTGTCTGCCGTTGTGAACTTTACCCAGCGCAGATCACCCCCTGTCCTCGCTGAACCCATGCCCCTGGAGCTGGAGGACACAGGGAGTCTTTTCTAAAAATAGAAATGTTCACACTCTGGAAGCCTATGAAGTTGAACGGTTTCAAAGGTCTTATTTTGCTTTATCTATTGGCTTTAAAGTCGCACAATATCTTGGCCTTATAGTGTACCACAGTAACAACCAGTGAAATATCCCTATGTAATTATTACCCTATAGTAAGGACTGGCAGTTATGCAGTACTTCCTCCTTAAGCCTAAACCATAGTATTTTCTTGCCAAACAACATTGTTTCGGAATGCTACATAAGTTATTCCTTTATAGTTACCTTGGACTCTTGCCTACAGACAATTCCACAGTAACAGAGTGATGCTGAGACTCCACATCTTTTTCACTTTAAAATGTATGCCAAACAGAAAACAATGATTGCAAAGTTAAACAAACCATACAACTCTATGGACTACTTTTAACAATTTCCTCAGAAATGCCCCTAAGTAATGTAACGTTTTCCTAGTCTTGCATTTCATTTGTGTAAATATGATTTGTGACTATTACAAGTTAATGATTGATGCAGCTTATGATAGTGATCTGTTTAACTCATTTTCTACTCTTAGTTCCTAAATCTGTCAGCAATGACACTAACAAAAATGATTACAAAGTTCAGCTAATGTACCGTACTACTATTTTTGAGAACTCAAAGCAAGTTGTTTGATTCTTACAACCCATATGGTGGCACCCAACAGCTGATACATTACTTCTTTGACTTGATCTCACCCCACCAGCTGGCCCGCCATCCCTCCTGTGCCCTTGGCAGAGTGTGCTTTATGTAACCTCCCTGGCTCCAGTCAAGGTGTTACAGTAACACATTGCGTAACGCTGCATGTGAGCTCCCAGTCACATGGGGCCGTCTCTTCCTCCTCCACCCTCCACCCTGCCCTCCAGGTGTTTGGATTAGTGGAGTAAGGCAAGAGAAGAATAGAGGAGAGGGAGGAGGGCTGGCCTGTAAACTGACTCTTCTCCTGTCTGTTTGTCCATTTATAGGCCCCTGCTCCCTCACTACTCAAAGGTCCTCACACTTTATTGATCTGTTTTTGTTAATGCTACTGTCATCACTTTTTCTCCTCTGTCCAGCGATGAGAGTGGCTGTTTGCACTTGTGGCTGCTGTCTCTCTTCATGCAAGGTGAGACAGCTGCCGAGTCCTATTGACTATCTGTCAACAGATCAACAGGCACCTCAAGTATGTTTTAGTGTTATTGCACCCTTTGACATTCTATGTAAGCTAACCAAACAGAAAGAGCTCCTTTTGTCCAGGGCCGTTCACAGTCTCATTCTACAACCAGTAATGTCATGTAATCCACCCCAACTCTGTGTGTGAGTCTGTGTGTCTTACGCTGTCCGGGAGAACAGTGCTCTCGTTTCAGTCATTTGATCCGTGTCTGTAAACAGATGGATGGACCTGTTGACACAGATCTACTGTATGAGGTAATGGAGTCAGTGAGTTTGTACTGCCACTCCTGACTGTCTGTCCTACTTAACTCACGTGGCACGGCCCATATTGAAACACACACTCAGTGCGAAACGTACCGTGCCCTATTCCCAGAAGCCGTTCTGCGTATGGCTTTATGAGAAAAGCACTGATTTCACCCACGCCAATTTGTTTGACAACAAGTGTACACATGTGTTGTCAAACAAAGATAAGGCTCTGGGCTACTCATTAATGAATCAAAGGTGTGGAAGCTACTACAAGCCTACCTACCTTGTTGTGTGTGTGTGAGTGTCAGGAGGTATGTAATAGTGGCGCCAGTGCAGTATTGATGGTGAGAGCAGGAGCTCAGTGGTAAAGGTCAGTGGGTTGTCTCTGAGTGCCCCTGGCAGTTGGGCCCAGTGCTGCTGACACTCTGGAGGCCTGTGGGGACTCCCTCCCTGACCCACATGGGCATGTGCACATCCAGCCGCTCCACTCACACTACAACCTGCCCACTGGGAAGCACAGGGACAGACAGGCATGGCTGAACTAATGCTGCTTGCAAACAATGACAGACTGAGTAGTATGCCTCATTAACCACAGTAGTACACAGTATTTTAGTTCTCATAAATATTTATGATATAAGATGAAAAGAGACACTGATTGATACATCATTTCCATTACACAAGCATAAAGGAATAATTGGCATTTTTTTATTTATAATTGAGGGTCTCATCCAAAGGTTAGATTCAGTCTAGATAGAGCTGCTGTGTGTAGTCTGTGACTGTAGGCTAGATTGAGAAATAAAAATAATTAACTTTAACAGGTTACATTTCCTCCACTGCTACCACGCATGGCTTCCGGCAACCACATTAAAGACAAAGAAGACTGAAAGAAAAGCCATTTATGTAATTAACTCCTCTAATTTCCAGAGCGGGTTTCTTCAACGTTTTTCCCTTCATGTAACCACAGGCCGCAGGCTGTGAGGAGAGCTAATGCAGATAGCATGACTGTGTGGCTGGTGAGAGGGAATGTAGGTGAGCGAGAAGGAGAGAGACTAGGGACACTGTCTGCTGAGAGACAGCTTTGTGTGAGGCCCGGAGACTGCCTGCCAGTGGCACAATAGCACAGATCCACATGGAGGCTCCCCTGGAATTCAGGCCCCCTGCCTGGTCCTTTGTGTTGTTCAGAGAGCCAGCCTCTGGATGGGATAAGATATCCTGCAAGATGTCAATCAGCATGATGTTCGTTGCACCTGCACTCACAGGGGGTTTAGGCCGTCATCTGTTGAGAAGGACTAATATTTCACTATACAGCACAGTAAAGGGTCTCTCTGTGAATCAGGCTAACTATAACTTTTCAAATATTGTACGTGCACAGGGAAGCAAACTCTAGTCAGTGTTGTGTGACTGTTAGGGAGATGAATAGACAGTGGTCCGGTGGAGTAGCTGCTCTGGTCCGGACAGAGATGTTTGCAGTTGCAGTGACCTCTAACCTTTAGAGGAAATGGCAAAGGTCTGTTTGGGTTTATCCTGACATCTGACCCCTGTAATCAGACTAACACAAGGTTGAGTGCTCTGAAATTTCACCACTTTTTCTCAGGTCTCACTCATCTGCAGGCGTGTACTAATGTGCATGCACAGTGGCATTACGGAGAACACTTTGTTATTCATTTACAGAGGTAAAAGTTGTAGTTACAACCGGTCTCTCCACCACCAGCAGTAGTGGACTGGTCACACTAACTAGATGTACAATGCCTGGTTGTTTTGGTGGTGATACAGAACCAAGCTCTACTGTAATGACCATCTGCTGGAGTAGTGTATCAGTCAGTGTAGGCTTCCTCTTTTCACACCCAAAACATTTTTTCCATCAAAATATTACATAACATGAGATTGACTTTCGGTCAAGCCTCTTGAGTTTCATACTGGTATCTCACTGTGCGGGTATACTCTCCATTGAGGTAGGCCTATCTTGAGATCCTCCTTCCTCCCAGGGTATCGTATTCCATCTGTAAACCTTGGTTGTGCTGGTGTCTGCTGCTTTGTATGGCACTTCTGTCATCACTTCAATATGATTAATGCCTGTTTTTATTGCCATTTGGCTGAAATTCCAGGCTGACATTAGACACTTTGTTTTGAGTGTTGATGAACAGTGGGAGCAGTACCTCTATGAGCTCAGGTACCAGCTTGGCCTTGTTACCCAACAAGAGCCTGTGGGAACTACTGCAGGTTCACAAAGACAGGTCCTAAATCACCCACACGTGACTGAATCATACATCTAGCCTTTGTTGCACCCTTCAGTTTTTTTGTTAAAATAATGATATCCTCTGCCTCTGCTTTTTCCTTGTCATTCTTGAACTGCAAGAATTATTTTGAATTTGAGAATCACACCTCATTGAAATTGATTTACTAGTGACGCACAAGTCCTTTTGCACACTTCCTCAACTGTAAATATTTCAATATCTGATTAAGCATACTGTCAGCAATGTTGCTTTCCTGTGTGTGTGTGTGTGTGTGTGTGTTTGTGTATTTTATCAGTAAGACGGAGACTACAGTTGACCAGCGTATAGTCATACAGCGTTTCTTGCTTCCTGCCATTTATATGATGGTTTGTGTGTTCTCCCAGTGACTATGATGGTCTGTGTCTGTATATGAAACTGTTTGACCTGGCCTCATAGTGGAAGGCTGTAGTCACTCATCCACGCCCTGACATAGTCAGCTGCCAGCAGCCCCAAAGTGGCCTGCTCACATTCCACCCTGAGAAGAGGAGAAAATCAACCTCCCTCACCGACTCACCCCTCCCCTTCAATAAGCCAGACTCAAACACCCCCTTTGTTTTTGTCTCCTTAAAAGGTTGCCTTGTTTTACCACTTTCGCATTCCCCAAACGACAGTTATGGCACAGTACCAACACAACGAAAAAATAAAACACTGTTGAGAGATAATGGGTGCCTTGCCTGAGAGAGGCCACGACAACACATTCTTCTAGTACACAGAACATGCATATCGTTAAGCCTGTAATCCGGGGGCTGTATATGGTCAGGGTTCCTGAAGAAGGAAAATCCGAGGGGGTGCAGGCATTGTGGGAGTGCCAAGTAGTGTCTGCCATGGCCTATTTAGCCTGGAACTCACTTCCCCCCCTTTCATGTTACCCCCAGCCAGACAGGCCACAGCTGCGTTGCCATGGGGAGCGGGTTCACGCAAGGTTCTGCTGGTGAAAACTTGTTTTGCGGTGGTATGAGAAGTGTGGTCTGGGACAGGGAGGGTGGGGCTGACCTACATTCTGCTTGGGCCTGCAACAGCACTGTACTGTAGCAGGTCCTCAGGAAAACTGCAGAGAGAGCAGGGCTCCCCTTAACAGAAATTCTCTCAGACTGAGGCGCAGCCAGGACTCACTGGGACTCCAACACACACACATTCCCAGTCATTCCACACACTCTGGTGCCTTCTAGGGAGCTGAACCTCCAAAATAACAGCTGGCCCAAGGGATGCTAAAAACCTCTTCAGTGTTGACTGTTAAGTTGTTGAAATTGTCTCTGTGTCCCTCCCAAGGCTCACTGTCTCTCCCTGTTCCACCCACTAAATACGCTTATCAGGGCTATTTTTATATTCTATGCGGACCCATAACACCTGTTGCCACAGTGAAAGGGCAGATGGCTGGGCCGTTTCCAAAGTCACCACTGGGCACACACTGGTTGAATCAACGTTGATTGAACCAACGTGGAATAGATGTTGACTTGACATTTGTGCCCAGTGGTTCAACACTGTCAGAGCCAGGGATGGACAAAAATGACTAAATACCAGTCAAAAGTTTGGACAAACCTACTCATTCAAGGTTTTTTCTTAATTTTTACTATTCTTTACATTGTAGAATAATAGTGAAGACATCAAAACTATGAAATAACACATGGAATCATGTAGTAACCAAAGAAGTGTTAAACAAATCAAAATATATTTTATATTTGAGATTCTTCAAATAGGCATTCTCTAAACCAGCTTCATCTGGAATGCTTTTCCAACAGTCTTGAAGGAGTTCCCACATATGCTGAGCACTTGTTGGCAGCTTTTCCTTCACTCTGCCCTCCGACTCATCCCAAACCATCTCAATTGGGTTGAGGTTGGGGGATTGTGGAGGCCAGGTCATCTGATGCAGCACTCCATCACTCTGCTTCTTGGTAAAATAGCCCTTACACAGCCTGGAGGTGTGTTGGGTCATTGTCCTGTTGGAAAACAAATGATAGTCCCACTAAGGCCAAACCAGATGGGATGGAGTATTGCTGCAGAATGCTGTGGTAGCCATGCTGGTTAAGTGTGCCTTGAATTCTAAATAAATCACAGACAGTGTCACCAGCAAAGCACCCCAACACCATAATAATAATAATAAAATAATAACACCTCCTCCTCCATGCTTTACGGTGGGAACTACACATCCGGAGATCATCCGTTCACCCACACCGCGTCTCACAAAGACAAGGCGATTGGAACCAAAAATCTCAAATTTGGACTCCAGACCAAAGGACAGATTTCCACCGGTCTAACGTCCATTGTTCGTGTTTCTTGGCCCAAGGCGGTCTCTTCTTCTTATTGGTGTCCTTTAGTAGTTGTTTCTTTGCAGCAATTCAATCATGAAGGCCTGATTCACACAGTCCCATCTGAACAGTTGATGTTGAGATGTGTCTGTTACTTCAACTCTGTGTAGCATTTATTTGGGCTGCAATTTCTGAGGCTGGTAACTCTAATGAACTTATCCTCTGCAGCAGAGGTAACTCTGGGTCTTCCATTCCTGTGGCGGTCCTCATGAGAGCCAGTTTCATCATTGCACTTGATGGTTTTTTTCGACTGCATTTGAAGAAACTTTCAAAGTTCTTGAAATGTTCCGTATTGACTGACCTTCATGTCTTAAAGTAATGATGGAATGTCGTTTCTCTTTGCTTATTTGAGCTGTTCTTGTCATAATATGGACTTGGTCTTTTAACAAACAGGGCTATCTTCTGTATACCCCCCTACCTTGTGTCACGATCGTCATCTACAGAGGAGGACCAAGGCGCAGCGTTGCAGGCAAACATACGCTTTAATTAGAGACACGATCAAAAACAACAAACGATACGTGACAGTTCACGGTCTAACATAAACAGACTTGAAACAAGATCCCACAAACACAAATGGGAAACAGACAGTTTAAATATGGCTCCCAATCAGAGACAACCAACGACAACTGACACTCGCTGCCTCTGATTGGGAGCCACTCAGGCCAACATAGAAATACACATACTAGATAAACAAAATGAAATGCACACCCTGGCTCAACATACAAGTGTCCCCAGAGCCAGGGCGTGACAGTACCCCCCCCTAAAGGCGCGGACTCCGACCGCGCCCACCAAACACCACAGGGGAGGGACCGGGTGGGCACTCCGCTTAGGCGGTGGATCCGGCTCCGGGCCTGTTCCCCGCTCCCTCTCCAACCCCCCAAAGTACCCCTGGTCCGGTCTGGCCCCGCTGGCCGGAGCTGGACTGCACACTGGTGGAGCGGATTGCTCTAGCTCCGGCGTGAAGCATCTGACCGGCGCCGGACCAGCCACCGGTGGAACAGGCACGGGCCGTGCCGGACTGACGACGCACACCACTGGCTTGGTGTGGGGAGCAGGAGCGGCCGCGCCGGGCTGGCCAAACGCACCACTGACTTGGTGCGGGGAGCAGGAGCGGGCCGGACCGGGCTGACGAAGCGCACCACTGACTTGGTGCGGGGAGCAGGAGCAGACGTGCCGGGCTGACGGCGCACCACTGACTTGGTGCGGGGGAGCAGGAACGGGCCGAGCTGGGCTGACGAAACGCACCACTGACTTGGTGCGGGGAGCGGAATGGGCCGGACCGGGCTGACGGACGCGCACCACTGACTTGGTGCGGGGAGCAGAACGGGCCGCGCCGGGCTGACGAAACGCACCACTGACTTGGTGCGGGGAGCAGGAGCGGGCCGGACCGGGCTGACGGCGCACCACTGACTTGGTGCGGGGGAGCAGGAACGGGCCGCGCCGGGCTGACGAAAACGCACCACTGACTTGGTGCGGGGAGCAGGAGCGGGCCGGACCGGGCTGACGGGCGCACCACTGACTTGGTGCGGGGAGCAGGAAACGGGCCGTGCCGGGCTGACGAAGCGCACCACTGACTTGGTGCGAGTGGTAGGAACAGGCCGGACCGTACTGGGAACACACACCACTGGCCCTACGTGGGGATCAGGAACAGGCCGGACCGGACTGGCAACACACGCCAGTACCTCTCGCCGTGCCTCTACATCCTCCCTCCCCCTGGTGACCAGTGACTCCCGTAACCTGGCGGCCTCCTGCTGCCCCGTCGTCCACGGCGTTAGCCCCCCCCTAAAAAATGTATGGGCTTCACTCCTACCCGTGGCCAAGGCCTCCATCCCTCTTGCCAGACTCGCACTCATCTCCTCCCAAGTCCATCCTCTCTCCTCGTCACGCTGCTTGATCCAGTCGAGGTGGGATCTTCTGTCACGATCGTCATCTACAGAGGAGGACCAAGGCGCAGCGTTGCAGGCAAACATACTCTTTAATTAGAGACACGATCAAAAACAACAAACGATACGTGACAGTTCACGGTCTAACATAAACAGACTTGAAACAAGATCCCACAAACACAAATGGGAAACAGACAGTTTAAATATGGCTCCCAATCAGAGACAACCAACGACAGCTGACACTCGCTGCCTCTGATTGGGAGCCACTCAGGCCAACATAGAAATACACATACTAGATAAACAAAATGAAATGCACACCCTGGCTCAACATACAAGTGTCCCCAGAGCCAGGGCGTGACACCTTGTCACAACACAACTGATTGGCTCAAACGCATTAAGAATGATAGAAATTCCACAAATTAACTTTTAACAAGGCACACCTGTTAATTGAAATGCATTCCAGGTGTCTACCTCCTGAAGCTGGTTGAGAGAATGCCAAGAGTGTGCAAAGCTGTGGAGCGGATTGCTCTGGCTCCGGAGTGGAGCAGCTGACCGGTGCCGGACCAGGCACCGGTGGAACAGGCACGGGCCGTGCCGGACTGGACACATGCACCACTGGCTTGGTGCGGGGAGCAGGAACGGGCCGGACCGGGCTGGCGACGCGCACCACTGGCTTGGTGCGGGGAGCAGGAACGGGCCGGACCGGGCTGACGACGCGCACCACTGGCTTGGTGCGGGGAGCAGGAACAGGCCGGACCGGGCTGGCGACGCGCACCACTGGCTTGGTGCGTGGGACAGGAACAGGCCGGACCGGGCTGGCGACACGCACCACAGGCTTGGTGCGAGGGACAGGAACAGGCCGGACCGGGCTGGCGACGCGCACCACTGGCTTGGTGCGGGGAGCAGGAACAGGCCGGGCCGGAACTGTGGAGGCGGACTGGAGGTCTGGAGCGGAGAGCTGACACAACCCGTCCTGGCTGAATGCCTATTTCCGCACAATATGTGTGAGGCATCAGCACAGGACGTACAGGGCTGTGCACTCGTACTGGCGCTACAGCACGTGGCACTGGTGCAGGATATCCGGGACCGAGGAGGGGTACTGGAGGCCACGAGCGTTGAGCCGGCACACCCCGTCCTGGCTGCATGCCCACCTTAGCACGACACGTGCGTGGTGCTAGCACAGGACGTACAGGACTGTGCCGGAACACTCGCGGCACAGTACGTGGCTCCGCATAACACGGAGCCTGCCCAGTCTCACGCTTCCTAGCCTGAGTACGGGGAGTTGGCTCTGCTCTACCTCTAGGCTCTGCCAACCACCCTTTTAGCCCCCCCAACATTTTTTATTGGGGCTGTCTCTCGGGCTTCCTCCTCGGCCGGTACCCTCTGCGTTGCCGCTGCTCCTCTCTGTAGCGCGCCTCCACAGTCTCCTCTCCTGCCTGGGCATTCACCTTTGCCCATGGCCCTTTGCCCGCGAATATCTCCTCCCAAGACCACCATTTGACCACCTGGGACATCGCCATCTTCTCCTCCTGCGAACACTGCTTGGTCCTCTTATGGTGGGATCTTCTGTCACGATCGTGACATGAACGAGTAGGTGTGTCCAAACTTTTGACTGGTAGTATGTGTGTATATATATATATATATATATATATATATATATATATATATATATATATATATATACTACCAGTCAAAAGTTTGGACACACCTACTCGTTCAAGGGTTTTTCTTAATTTCTTCAATTGTTTTTACAGAGGAGGTCTCTCTCTCTCTCTCTATATATATATATATATATATATATTCTCGGAGTGTACAGAACACTTTCTTTCCATGACCTAGACTCATGACGTAGACTGACCAGGTGAATCCAGGTGAAAGCTATGATCCCTTATTGATGTCACCTGTTAAATCCACTTCAGTCAGTGTAGACGAAGGGGAGGATTTTTAAGCCTTGAGACAATTGAGACATGGATTGTGTATGTGTGCCTTTCAGAGGGTGAATGGGCAAGACAAAATATTTTTGTGCCTTTGAACGGGGTATGGTAGTAAGTGCCAGGCACGCCAGTTTGTGTCAAGGATTGCAACGCTGCTGGGTTTTTCACGCTCAACAGTTTCCCGTGTGTATCAAGAATGATCCACCACCCAAAGGACATCCAGCCAACTTGACACAACTGTGGGAAGCATTGGAGTCAACATGGTCCAGCATCCCTGTGGAATGCTTTCGACACCTTGTAGAGTCAATGTCCTGACGAATTGAAGCTGTTTTGAGGGCAACTCAATATTAGGAAGGTGTTCCTAATATAACCGGACCCCCGATTGAATTCCCATATTCTAAAGTCTACCAACCTTGCCAGCAGGCAAGCTGTAACTTGATTGATAGCCGGAAATGGCTTCTTGGTAGCTAGTTATGAGGAAATTGGGAAACTATCTGGGCTAGCTAAAGCCAGCTTCTTAATATTGCTAAGTTGCTAGTAGCCTAGTACTACAGAGAAAAAACACATTTTTTAAACAGGACAAATCTGAGGGGGCACGTGCCCCTGTGCCCCCTATGGGCATGACGCCTCTGCACACATGCACACACATGCTGCACACATGCACATGCACACGCACACAACCATGACCAGGCCGAGGAACTATGCTCTGGGCTCCCTCACTGAGCCATCTGAATGGAAAACAAACACTATGTAACGCTTCACACTGAAACACAGAGCCGTGTGTGACTCAACACACAGCAGCAGGTTGTTTAATACTCCATAATGTTTTCTACACCAGATCAATAATCCCTTCATAAATTGCCTGTTCACAGGCATATTGCACACATTTTTTGAGGATTGCCTTGGCTCAACTGAAACTAGGTCTGGCGTATGCCCTGATGTCAATAACAAACTTAATATCTGATTGATTGCCTGTTGTTGTTGTATGTGGTTTCATAATAAACCATTCTATATTACCGGTTATTCCTGACATTTTACTGTGTATCATAAACTATTATGATGACCATAAAGTCAATGTTTGAATGAGATTATCAGAGTCCTGTTTATGACTTTGATTACTTTTATAGTGCTGCCTGCCTGTTTTAGTTTTTGCCAGTTGCAAATGATCACACTTTAGACTAGGATGTGACTGTGACAGTGTTAGTATTGTCTCAGAAATGTCTACCAATATACTACTAGTATCTCTTAGTGCTTTTCAAGATAACGTTTGAATGTTTTCAGCATCACTAGCATAAATTATGCTTTGTTTTTGTTATACCTAACAAGTTGCATCATATTGCACAATGCTGCACTATTTTATGTAGCCAAGTATTACAGGTGTTACAGTGCTAGCTATCGTTTTAATCAGTGATTTCATCACATTGAAAGTGTCTGTTTGCAGTGATAAGCACATCTCCTCTGTAGGCAAATTCCTTCCCTGTATAAAATGACGCCATGGAGGGGAGAAGCCCTGTCATGAGGCCCAGAATCTCTCCATCGTCCCCCTGCTGTAGGTAACCCAAACAGCAGAGATCTCCTGGCTGAGAGGGAGGGTTGTTTGGGTGGGGCAGCACCACCAGTTAGGTGACACATGGCCTCTGAGCTCATGAAGCTCTCCTCTGGTCCAACAGGAAGGAAACTCAGGGGGAAGAAACACAGCCAGCTCTTTGTTATTACTCTGACTTATGCTCTGCTCCATGGCTGCCCCTCCTTTCCCCATTTGCTCTCGCTCTCTCTCTCGCACTCTCTCTCTCGCTCTCTCTCAATTGTTTAAACCATTTCTATCTCTTCTCTCCCTTGCTTTTCCCCTGATTCCCCATGTAGGCCTCTCTCTCCCCCTCAGTTTCCCACATGTTCCCCTCTCTCTGTTATATATTCTGACCTACTTTCTAATAAGAGCTACATTATATGGTTACATAAGAACAAGACTGTCTCTGCAGTTGATACCCTGATTCAGCCCAGCTCTGCTGTGTTCTGTCTCACAGAGGGGGAGCTGGCACTGGTAGACTCGCAGCACCACAGTGCATGAGGCTACAGATTTGATGGACCGTAGGTCCTTAGTGAGAAATGATAGGCAAGTGTGATCTTTTATTCCTTTGTCAAATCTTCAGCCCTCACCTGCCTACCATTCAATTCCAGGTCTCCGGCAGTGGACTAAAGTCAAATTAAATAAATGAACACCCCAACATGTTATTGACATAACTGAAATACTGTTAATGCAGACTCAGTAGTGGTGATTATACACTGAGTATACAAAACATTAGGACCCCCCCCCCCCTTTCCCCCCCTTTGCCCTCAGAACAGCCTCAATTTGTTCCGCAGTGATGTTGGCCCATGTTGACTCCAATGCTTTCAACTGGATTCACCTGGTCAGTCTATGTCTTGGAAAGAACTGTTCTTAATGTTTTGTATACTCAGTGTATAAACCATATCGTTTATCTTATTTACATTACGACACTCCTCCTTATATCACGTCAATAGACACACCTATGTAAGTGACGCTTGTGGTTGGAGGTTGGGTTGTGACTGGAGAGAGGAGTGGGTCTGAACGCAGGCATGGAGGGGGGCAGAAGTGGACCTTGAGATGGGCCACTCCCCAGGTGTATTCACTCAGCCGCTTTGGACCAGTTAGAGGGCTGTTATGTTACGTTTATGTAATAGAGTTTAATGGGACACACAGCCCCTCATCCCCCCCCTCCTCCTCTCTCTCCCCCTGCCTCCCACCTACTCACGTTTTTTGTACAATTAGATTTATGTCTATTACAAGGAATGTTTTGAATCTTTCCATTCAATTCCAATGCTCTTTTGATTCGATGCCTAGAGGCAAACAATACCAGGATATTAGAGCATGAGCCATGTAACCTTTTTGAGGACTGTTTTCAAAACAGAGATTTGTATTATTCTATGTTTATTTAATAGTGATGTTTATTACATCACTGTCAACCGTGTATGATAACATCCATACTAGAAATCGCCCCTTTTGGGTCATGCCTCTTGAACTGTCTGTGTGTGTGCGCGCACAGGTGTGTGTGTGTGTGTGTGTGCATGGTAGGACCTGATGGCAATGGGTGGTTTTGAATCAGGGTTGTAGTTACTGTTTACCACAACTGAGCAGGGGTTAAGTGGTGGTTTGGACTCAAGTTCAATACCTGTAGTTTCCTTATATTTTTAATCAGATAACACACTGAAAAAACCCTAATTAACCATGGAATACATCAGTCTTTCATCAAACGAGTAGGTCCATTTGTACTGTAAGTATCATAATCTTTCACAACCGTAGTGTGTGGTTCAGGTGTTGCGTGCTGTAGAAGCTGGGGGAATTCCACTCTATAACAGTAATACCTGACTTTGACTTGCCCCTGTTGTGAAACCCTGAGGTGTCTGCAAGCTACCCCAGAAATGTGTGAAAAGGTTGCAGTGTGTCACACTGGACATGAGCCAGGCCTGTGTAATCCTGTGGCCCCCTCCCTCGCTGGCTGCTCCACTGACCCTCTTCCCCAGGCTGGGAGGGACAGCCAGGTAACCTGAGAGCCTTGTTTGTGCTGTTTGCCAGGAGGTCTATTCTGCAGGAACCGTTTTGTGACACGCACATCCAGTCTCCTCCAGCCCCCACCTCTCTCCTCCCTCCCTCCTCCTTTCCTCTCCTCATGCCATCCACAACCTTTCGTTCAACTCCCTCTCACGTTCACCTACTTTTCTCCTAACCTTGCTCCAATCAAATCAGGAAAAGGGGAAACACAGCTGAATCCAGTAGACGAGTGCTGCAGTTGTCAGGAAATGTCACCTTGCTCCTGTCCCATGGGTCCAAAGACAACTATTGCAGGGGGACATCAGCCGCACCACCCAGACCAAGCATGGGCTGAACGCAAGGCAAAAATAATTTGTGTGAGGTGCGTTTGGGGCCCGTGTAGCTCAGTTGGTAGAGCATGGCGCTTGCAACGCCAGGGTTGTGGGTTCGATTCCCATGGGGGGCCAGTATGAAAAATCTATGCACTCACTAACTGTCGCTCTGGATAAGAGTGTCTGCTAAATGACTTAAATGTATAAATGTTTGTTTGTGAAGGGCATTGTGGTGTCAGCCCTCAAATAGCTGCTTTGTTTGCAGGCTTAGTCCAGGTTACTCCCCCTTTGTCCTTGTGTTATGAACATAACCCCATTTTTGTGTGTTTGGGAGGGCAGGGGGCGGGGGAGAAGATGGGATGATAAACAGACACTGCCCCATTGGGCTCTGCCTTGATTTACAGCCCCATGTATTCTTCTCATGACAGATCTGCTGTGACACTGAACTTGGGCCTGGAGAGTTGGCAGCAGGGACTGACTGTTTCTGCCCTTACTTTGTAGGTCAAAGAGCCATGGACATGCTTGCTGAGTGAGAGCCTATGAGAATAGGCTGTGAGGTATGTTAGCACTGGGCTTAGAGAAGGAGAGGAAGCTTGTCCAGTTTTCCGTCTGGGTAAAGTGGTTTGTGTCAGGTTGAATGAGGCGTTTATAAAGTGGACTGGGCCATAAGAGAGGTCTTCCGTTCCGTGGGGGGTGGGGGTAATAATCTGTAGGTGTATGTGTATGTGCATGCGCTTATATCTGAGGGCTTTTGTGTGTTTAGTGTGGTCGTGGGGTACATCTCTGCCCTGCGTGTGTCGGTCCGCGTGCTTATAGAGAGTTAGCAGAAGGAAGAACTAGGCCACTGTTACATCAGGGAGGTCAGACAGGCGTTCTGTCTAGAAAATGTGTGTCAGTGTGTCACTCCAAAGCTCCTCTCATTTAAAATGAATCCAGTGTGCCAGGAAAGTAAGGAGCCTAGGGAGTGACTGTACCCAAGCTATTTGTGAGGACTGGAAACAGGGTGTCCCCACACCAGCTAAAAGAGAGGAGGACTCAGTCTCTTTTCAACATGCCTGTGGTTACAATCAGTTGTGTGTTGCCTTGATTTAAATTGTGTCTTGTCTAATCATTGTAACTCGTGGCTCTGCTTTGTAGCTGTGTTCAATTAGTAGGCGGTGATTCAAATGACCATAGAATAATGTTGTTTGTCAGCAGCTGCTCTAGTGTAAATGATAGTTTGTTTATTACGTTAGCTAGCATATGGTTGTTATTATTATTTTTGCGGTGTAATAACTAACCCATGAATCACTGTGTATTCAGCATCAAGTGACTGAAACTTCCCTGTAGTTATCCATCTGGCATATGCACAGCTGATTTTCAAACATATCCATCATGAACTGTGTGTAATCCCCATAGACAAGAGTTTTACTAGTGTCAGAGTAAAGAAAGAAGAGAAAGATCAGATATTTGTAACGATATGTCGAGAGATTCAACATCCTTTTTATTGTTTTCAATCTTGAAATGCATCCATCTTCCATGATGAATATTAGTGTCTCCATACACAGCCATGGCAGAAAGAAGGGTGGTGATGACCTAGACACTACCTACTGCTAAACACCACACAAGTCTCGTCTGCATCTTTTTTGTCCTTTTCTGTATCTTTTTCATAAAACCATCAGCAAAAACACAAGCATCACTGATTAATACACATTGAAAAAAAGGAGGATGGGGGTACGGGGCAAATACATCATCACAGTCAATAGGAGAAAGACACAATAAGATAATAACACAACAACACTTGTCAGAAAAAAAAAAAAACTATGAAATTAACATTACAGTGTTGTCCGAGAGAGGGAAAGCTTTACATTTATACACAAGTGCCAAAAAAGCTAAACATATACTTTATAAAACTGTGTGGTACAGTGCAGGCTTCTCATTATCACCCAATACGAGGAAAACAAAGGCCGGGGGTGGATGCCCCATGTATTACACTACAGAGGCACATTGGAAAAAGGGGAAATCCCAATTTCTTTAACAAAGTAGAGATTGTCCTTGGTTTTTACTAAACTTACTTGGAATAGCTCTGATTAATTCTAAACCAGGTTTTTCTAATGTCATGGACTATTTGTGTAATATGGTAAATTAGCCTCTGTTTCAGAGATCCAATTAGCTAGTATCTGGGTTTAACTCCGTGTCTCTAGGGCAGTCAGGTCAAACCACAACATTTCAAATAGGACTTCAGCTTGAGGTTCTGAGCTCAGTGCATTGTGTAGTGTGTAGATTTGCTGATTTGCTAGGTGGCCTCACTCAGGGTTAAAATATCATACAGATATCATTTAGATTATATTACTATATTTAAAAGAACTCCCACCCCTATATGTCCCCACTTTACGGTTATAACTTCAGCTTTTATATCTTTCTACAGATTCATATTTTAGTCTATGTTCCTATGGGCTTTTCTGCAGTGGTGGGCATATGAATCAATACATCGGGCTAAGAGATGGGAACAGTGGAAGTCTAGACTGTTGATACTGCTAAACTTTAGGCCAGTAGCCTAGTTCTGTCTCAGATTGACTTTGATTGAATGCTGTCTAAGATCTTAAAGATCTACAGTAATAACAGGCAAGCTGCATTAAAAGCTATTGGCCATGTTTCTGTAAACAGAGTTAACAAGTGATTACATTAAAGGCTTTTTAATTTAAGTGGTGTTTGCAACAGTAGACACAATGTGACTGTACAGTAATTCTGACAAAAACAGGATGATAACGTCCAAATCCTTTCTTGCCTCGAGTTTGTCGCATTTTTTTGCATTTTCTTGTTTGTTTTGTTAGAAAAAATATATGTATAAATTATTGGTATATTTATATATAACAGTAATATACAAACCAAGTGCTTGAAAAATAAAGATAATGGATGGGCTGTGTGAGATCATGGAGATGGGAAGGGAAAATATGGATTGGTAGAGGTAGGGTTAGGGAAGAGGGATGGAACTTCTTTGGTCAAGGGAATGTTCCCAGAACGTTGCTGCTATGTTTGTCTAAAGCCAGATGTGCAGGTATAGTTCCAATAATGGTCAACTTATATTCTCATTTGAAACGACCAACTGTGGTTTGACGATTTAAAATTAATCTTGTTGAAAAATGATATGAAAGAGTTTCATCCCTCCTCTCATTTATAAACAAAAGTCCTTCTGTAATTATGGAGAAGACGCAAAAATTGAAAAGTCTATACAATATATACAAATATAATACAGTTCACCCAGAAATCCTGTTTTGAGCTTTATTTAGCAAGTACAGCTTTTTAGTCCCAGGGCTTGAAGGTGAGGGAGGTGTAGATGGAGGTAAAGGGATGATAGTGGATTGAGACTGAGGATGGGAAAGGGAAAGAGCGTATTTCGTTCAAAGGCAGCATCAGAGACACCTCACAATGTAAGGAACCTCAACAAGTTTGTGTTACCCTCAAGTGTTCTAGAGGCACTTAGTCTCGTCTGTTGTTACGGCGTCCGCTTGACTCCTCCTTTTTCCCACTCTCCTTCCTTGACTCAGCTGAGGACTGCTGCTTACAGAACCCTGTGGGGGGCTGGCTCTCACTCTCCCTCTCTTTGCCGCTCTGCTGCTGCGTGAGGGCCAGGTAAGGGTGCTGGGGAAGGGGTAGGATAGAGGAAGGAGGAGGGGTGGGTGGAGAGTCCTGCTGGGAACTCATGGCTTTGTGTTTGAGACGCAGTTTGTGGGGCAGGGCAGTGCCCTTAACCTCTGCCTGGGCATCCCCGTTTTGGCATTGGGAGGAGCCCTGAGGGGAGGGCATAGGGGACCCTGGCTGGTGTGAGACACACAGGTGCTGGAGGTAGCTCCCAGTGTCAGAGATGGAGGAGGACGGGGACTCGTCGTCTGTGGAGGCCTCCTTGTCAGAGCTGCGGGGGTCATTGTCACTAGAGGAGGTGTCTTTGCCTGAGGTTGAGTGTTCCTGGTAGTACCCCTCATTCCTGGCCCCGCCCTCATAGGTCAGTATGGGGGGCTCCTCGTCCTGGGCGCTGAGGTAGCAGTGACTAGCCTGGTTGTGGGACGTGATGGCCTCCTGTTTTTGGAGGATGTCTGGAGTGAGGCCCCTCTGGGTCTTTTGCTCCTGTTGCAGAGCTCTGTACACCTGCCTCTCTCCTGCCTCGCTGTGGCAGTTTGAGTAGTGGTACGGAGGGGAGTCTAACGTCTTCCTCTCCATCTGCTTGGTCACCTCTGCCAGTCTCTCTGAGCTCTCTGTGAGGCACACTCGAGCCTGGGCCAGACGGCTGGCCTGAGCACTCTGCTGTTGGGCTGTCTGTTGATCCATGTCCTGCTGCCTTTGGCTCTCCACAGGGTAGGAGGCACTACTGGAGCGGTAGAGGATGACACTCCTCTGTTGGGTGGGTGGAGGGGCCTGACTGGTCTGGCTGGTGATGCTCTCCCGGTGGTGGTAGGAGTGGGAGTGGTGCTGTTGGCTGCGGTAGACCGACGCCATCTCCTCCTGGTGATGTGTGGAGGACAGGCTATGGTGGACGTTGAACATGCTGCTTCCAATGTCCATCTCCAGGCTGCTTTCCTCCTGCTTGATCTCGTAGACCGTAGGCTCTGGGCTGTCCCGGGAGGACCTGTCTGACATGTCTGAGAGGGACCCATGCGGGGAGTACGTCACCAGTTGACTATGTCCCCCCCCGCTGCCTGACTGCTCAGTCTCAGAGGAGTCAGAGTTCATCATCACCTGGGAGCTACTGGAGTAGCCGCTGGAGTAGTAGTTGGAGGAGGATGTGGAGGATCCCGCATTGCCTCCATTGTTGACTCCACTAGTGAGCTGCTGGCTCTTCTCCATGTAGGAGGCAGTGCTGATAAGGCCAAAGCGCAGCTTCAGCTGCAGCAGCTCCGTCTTCAGGCGGCAGTTCTCATCATTCAGCACCATGACGCGGTTCTCCAATACCATGTCGTTCAGTCGGCGCTTCTCCCTGGAGCGTTTGGCCGCCTCGTTGTTCTTACGGCGCTTCTCCCAGTAGGAGGCATCCTTCTTTTCATCAGAGATGAACTCACGCTTGCGTCTGCAACTCATGCTGGGCTTGGGCTTGACGAGACGCCCCTGGCGAGAGGGGGTTCCTAGGGGCGATGGGAGAGACTCTTCGTAGTTAGAGTAGGTCTCTAGGTTGTCCAGGTTATTTTCTGAGCTTGCTGATTGGAGTTGTGAATTCAGGCTTTCCATTGTTGCTCAGTGGAGGCCAGTTTGGAATATTGCTACAACCACTGGAAAAGAAACTCAAGGAATGGGGTGATAAGAAACGGTGGGATTCAGCTATATGTCACTGAATGAATGAACTTATAGTTCAAGTGTCTACGTTGGCCAAGAAGATCAAGAAAAGGTGGAACTCTGCGTTAATTACCCTCATTTATCCAATGTATGTTCCGCCTTTCTCTAGGCAAGTCTCTTCAGCTTTCTCACAGAAAAGTGGGTCAAAGCCGCCTTGTAGAGAGAGAAAATAAAATAATTCCTGGAGTGGGGAATGTGACGAGCTTCGCTGAATGATTCTCTGACCTTATTTTCTCTGTTTGTTTTTCAAACTTTTTGCGAGAGTGCTGTGCTGAGCAGACAGAGATGTGCCCTACTGCTCCAGGCGTGTTGCAGGATGTAGGTCACTCAGTCCATCTCGGCTTGTCAGTCTCTTGGGAAGGGCGCTGCCTCTCCTTCTCCAGTAGGTTGCAAGATGAAAGGCTGAGGAGACAAAGAAAGAAAAGGCAAAACTCTTAATCCTTGTGGACTGCTGTCGACCGCTATGCATTTAGATTTTGAAGGAATAATATCTTCTTTATGTCATTGTTAATGAAGTCCATTTTCGATTTTGGCATGCCTGGTGATCAAATAATTTTGAGGGATAATCAACAATACGCTCCTTCTCACATCCTCCTGCTTTCACATCCTCCTGCTATGTTCTGCATGTCTGGCTTTGACTGAATTGTTACCCCTGGCAACCAGTGAATATTCACTAGACCCTAGTAACCACTGTCTGACCTCATGGCCCTTCTATTGAGCTTCTCTATCTGTGGTCCTTGACCCCTTACCCTTAAGGCGTCAGCATGCTTCAGTTCGGCTGGTGCCTAGCCAAATTCGGCTAGGCGAACTGAATGAGTGTGCTTGCATACTCCCTTAAAATACCTTCGTTTGGAAAACTAGAAGAAAAGCGGCAATAGTACTTTGTCCATTTTGAGACGCCGTAGGCAGTATACACTTCCTCAAAATAGTCAGAATTAATCTAAGATAAATCAAGAAATCTGTAATTTAATTATGACTTTTTTGCAGAGATCTTAGTCGCGCAATTTTACATCTAACTGAGATGTTTGGTGCAGTATTTCTCAATGAGAAAATGTGCATGAAAACGATTAATCTCTCGTTGAATGACAACAAAGACTTTATTGAAGAATCCCTACTGTTGATCAATGGAGGGGCGTAGACTTCAGCTACCGACTTCGGCTTGCCATGAGAACAAAATGTGTGTGCCTGAACAGCCGAAAAAACCTGTACCCTTACACAAAATGTATGCACAAACTCTTCCTAACTGTTTAAGATGGTAAGCATGCGGACGCCTTTAGCCCTGCATGTTGATGTTGACTTGCATGGTGTAATAAACATGATGCCAGTATAGTAGTTTCTGAGTTACTATCTTTTTCTGAGTAAGACATTACACATTTGCTATTTGTGACATTATTCCTCCGCATTTGTAATCATAGCTGCATGTCTGGCAACCAAGTCGAGAGCACATGATTACCATGTAAATTCAAAAACAGTAACACTACCCGAAATTACATCATTCGAACACATGGAATGATTGGACATTGAATTTGTAGGCTTTAAACAGCCATTATTGACTTATTTCATTGCTGCTCTAGATAGTATTTCAGGCAGATGTATTTTAAGAGCCAAAACAGTGAATCACCCAGGTGCAGTGGGTGTGGGCTTCCCCTCATTCTGTTTTAGAATTCTAGGTCAGGAACAAAGATTCCAAAACAACCAGATTAAGAAACAGCCCACTACGTTTACATAGAAATCATCATGAATTTGAGAATTTACTATAATTGTAATAACCGTAAAGAACACATTATATTTGGACAACCAGTTCCTGGCGGTGAATGAAGACAGACAAAGGTTCCCCGCCAAGGAAAAGAGGTGGAGAGGGCAGAGGATTTTAAGGTAAGGGCGGATGAGGAGGTGGGGGGTTAATTAATGAATATAGGTCAAGTCTCAGGAAGGAGGGGGCTGGAGAATGTGCCAAGCTCTCTTGAATTATGACACCAGGGTGGTCAGCCTCATAACTATCAAGTGTCTGGGAACCTGCTCAGCAGGGACCCTCCTGGTAATGAGCTAAATATATTGGCCATATCCCACAAACCCCTGAGGTGCCTTATTGCGATTATAAACTGGTTACCAACGTAATTAGAGCAGTAAAATTAAATGTTTTGTCATACCCGTGGTATTTGGTCTGATATACCACGCCTGACAGCCAATCAGCATTCTGGGCTCGAACCACCCAGTTTATAATCTCCCAGGAGTCTGGGGCAATATTACGTAACTACCAACTGCTCTACACTTTTAAAAATGTGGGTTCAACACCAATGTTTCTTTCCATGCACAATTCAGCAACAAAACGAGCACAAATCTAGATGGGATATTACACCCATAGTTCTTCCATTCAAAATGTTTTGCTTCCCACAAAATGATGACAAGCCATCTAGGTATGGGTTGTTTGGGTCCCATGATGCAGTAGAGACTAAATAGAGATACAGGCTACGATTATGCCTGGAAAAACGGTTGAGACAGGGCCTGGGTTCATTCACTGCTAAATGCAGTACTTTAAGGTCATCATTCCCATGAGCCATTTGCGTGTGGCTGTGTGGCAGGAGGGAAAGAGTGGAAAGACCACAGAAACCAGGGACCACTCAGTAAACACTGGCTCTGACTAGTGCCTACACGGCACGCTGGAATATAGGTCAGTGGAACCACGGGTGAGGCAGGGAGAGAGAGACAGAGAATTAGAGAGTACTCTATTTATAGAGGTGAAAGATGCACAGAGAGGGACAAAGAGATTGAGAGAAGATAGACAAAAGAAAGGGAAAAATGAGCTCAGATGATAGCACCTCGCAGGATGTAAAGAAACTGGATACTGTACCAGCGTTAACAACATATCACCCATGGCAACAAAATAAAAAAAGGGGGCAACTAATCCTGTCAACATCAATCCCTCCTCATCGAACAACACACTCCCTCTGCGCAAACGGATTGACTTTTAAAAAACTAAGCTGCTCATCTCCTCTGCGGGCAGCTGGAATTAGCTGGAGACATGAATGGAGCTGGTGTGTTTGCTGATTAATGCATCACAAGCTCTTAGTCTCACACTACAGCTACAGGAATAGACCATCATAATAAGTGTGAATCCCACCCAAGCACAGCGTGCCATCCAAAACATCTAACTAAGCCTCAAACCCATCCACTTCATTATAGTGTATCAAATAACTAACCGCAGGGTACTGTTTTTATGAAAAATGTAGTGTGACCTGCCAGAACAAATGTCAAGTAGTAAGAATTTCTACTGCTGCCCTTTTCACCCATCCAATATGCTTACAAGGCTCTGTATTTCAATGGAACACTCCTACGCTTGTGGTAGATCATAATTAATTCTATGTCCAATTTCATGATAAAAGTTGAACAAAAAGCTGCATCTCATCAGAGTATGAATCCATTACTGATAGCACTGTTTAACATCAGCACACGTCCTTTTTATATTTAATAAATATAAAGTAATTCTACCACAGGACACTGTCTAGGGCTTGGTTACATTTGTGAAGTGATCAAAGAGAATCTAAAAGTTGCCATTTTACAATTATTGGGTCCAAACAACTACACAAAGCTAAATTTGGTGGGGCTTGTGCTCAAAAGCGTGTTTTTGTTGAGCTCTTAAAAGTAATTGGAGCAGGTGTAAAATAAGGGGGAGGCCACCAGACCGGGGTGCAATATTTCACTGAGACTGAGGAACTGAACTGCCCCCAGGGGGGAAGAATGCAAATGGCTGGCACGTGGAGGGCTGGCTTTTTCCCAAATTCCAAGTAGGTTTGGGACGATATGTGATTAAATAAAATATTGTGACATTTGACATTGACGATATATCGCGATATTTGGAGTAGCACATCGTAGAAGAGGTCTCCCCAAATATCGTCCAATCCTAATTCCAGGAATGGGTTTATCTTCCCAAGAAAAAGTAAAAATTCTCGGACAGGCAGGCGGAGTTCCAAGCCAACTCATTGTTCCATAAACACAGCCATATCAGCCTCTCTTAAAAAGGAAAAAAAGAGTGACCTAGTGCAGACCATGTGTTTCCTCAGTCACATGTGCTCCCTTGGCCTACTTCTCTGCCTCTCCCTCCCAGCCACAGAAGCACAATAACAAAGCACCTACTCTATCTTTCATTATCTTGCATTGTGCCAGGAAACCCTGAGAATGTCAGGAGGGTCAGGATAAACCCCACTCCACATTGTTTACCATCAACTACAATAGGAGTGAAACAAGACATTGTGTAAGCTGCTCTAGTGAAACAAAGGTAATCTCATCCTCATGATAATTATAGCCATGTTATTACCATGTTTTTGGCAATAGCCTACTAATCCAATAAGGAATATAATAGCTGATCAATGCATTGCAATTACAAGCAATGTATGGAAAGGTTCTTGAATCCTACGAAAAGGGGTGTGGCACAGAAAGGTGAGGATTGAAGTTAATTGAAAAAAGGCTAAACGAATATGTTTCTAATTGTGTATCACTATGATATGAAGGAAACCCGAACTGTTTATTAGGCGCGTTTATCTGCTGCCCATCAGTGTTTCTGTTCTGCATGAATGGGTTGGGTGTCTTTGTTAAACCAGCTAGGATTTATTTTGGTAGGTTTTTATTCTGGTATTATAGGGGCTCTGCAGCACATCCCCCCTCCCCGTTATGACTAATGTGACCTACATTTGGAGCTGGTATAGCGGTCCACCGTATGCGCCAACCAATTAGCCCTCCTCAGCAAAGCACAATAGAGGCTATGGGTTTCCGCTGATTGCATCATCTCCCCTGCCTAATCTGTTTTAATTACTTAAATTATTTATTATGCAACCCGCAGAACTTCTAGAGCCTTTAGCTTAATCTAAAAGTGCAATGTGCTACAAAAATTGAAAGCATAACCAAATGCTTTGCGTAATTTCCCATTGTGCATAGAACACCTATACCATTGGCTATGTTCTAACCTACATGGTATTGATTAACTTTTCGTGAGATATAATTCCCGTATGACTTTTCATAAAAACATTAACAGCGTCAATAGCCTACACCCTTACCGCGGCACCAAAAGTAATCCTATAGCAGCTATAGCCTACAGTAGGCTAGACACAAGTGCGCATGCCATCACTAAACAACAAATGCATGAGCTGCGGGCACCGGGCGGCGGCACTCATTCCACAATCATTCCCACGTGCAGTGAGGGGGTACTTTCAACATTCAGACTGAGCAGGATGGTCTTTTCTAAGACAATTTACAACAAGTGTGTGCAGTATTAATTATGATATGCATGTAGCCTAATAACTGCATAGGCTATAAATTGAGATGGACATGCAGTGCGCAACAATGTTGCTGATAAGGAATGGTAGACTATAATGCACATGTTACATAGTTGCTGTAGAGGGTTACATTGTCTAAAATTGTTTCCCAATATAACTAATAGGCTACAGGGCAGGCACATATCCACGTCACAACACAAGTTTTCTGCCCTCTTCAACATACCACTACTCTTTGTTGCGTCTCTGATAAATGTACCTTTTGCATATTTAATCAGATCCCCGGGGAAGTCATTCAAGGCAAATGTAAGTTTCCTGCTCATACATAGCTTGTTGCCCTATTGCATTCGCCACCCATAGGCTACTTCAACAACTTGTCACGACTTTGAGATAGGCTCACATTTGACCCAGTAGCCTAAATAAGGACAGAAATAATCATACCCAGTATATCCATCCAGCTCACCTTACAGAAACAGCCAATACTTTAGATGTCATCATTCATATCCAAAACAATGTTTTCAGAGATGTAGGACAGCACAATATTCCAGTAGCCTTTGCTCTAGATTCAGTTTGCCCCACTGAGCAGGGGAAGGGTTAACGGGTTGCCTAACACCCGCGATAACCTTTCACAAATAACTACTTACTACAAGTGTGTCCTCAGACCAGCCTGGTCCGATAAGACTAGACGTAACATAGTAAACGTAAATGAAGGACACTCGAATAAGTACATGTTACGTTTACTTAAGGCAAAAACAAAAGTAGTAAGGATGGGTGGGCGTATGACGCTAACATCTAGCAACCCAAAGGTTGCATGTTTGAATCTCATCATGGACAACTTTAGCATTTTAGCAATTAGCAACTTTGCAATTACTTACTACTTTCAATACTTTTCAACTACTTAGCATGTTAGTTACCCTTCCCCTAACCTTAACCCTTTAACCTAATGTTAACCTTGTCCCCAACCTTAACCCTAACCCCTAGCTAGCTGACGTTAGCCACTTAGCTAATGTTAGCATTAGCCACAACAAATTGGAATTCGTAACATATCATATGAATTGGAATTCGTAACATATCATACGAAATGGATGATGGCCATCCACAAATGAATACATACCATACTAAACATAACATAGTAATTGAGGTGTCCCGGATTCACATTTACTATGTTACGTCTACTCCTGAGTCCAGGTGTAAACCGACAGGTTTTTTTTCTTCAGTTGCCTCGCATGGACTCATAGACTAACCCAAAGGGACATGTTTCGTGTCATAACGGTGTCCTTTTAACTCACAAGTATTTAAATTAACATTTTAATAATATTATATATATAAATATATACTGAATTGTCTTTATATAATATATTTACAATAGATTATCTCTATTAATTTATGTTGCTGAAATAAATGTCCATAATTTTGTTACTAAAGAATAGCGGAATTAATCCAAAGAATAATAATTTTACCTTATTTCAAGTTATTGTATCTTTCAATCTTTTCAAAACTCTACAATGATGGGGGGGAAACAAAATTAGGGAAGCTACTCCAAATATGTGTGTTTTCTGTGGCCCCTGACACCCAACGTTCCTTGTTCTGAAGGAATTCCATGCTCCCACTTCTAACCTTCTCGTTATCATCCCCCTATACATTCTGCCACTAAAGAAGGGGAAACGCCTCGTCTTGACAGAAAATGCATATGGTTCAACGTCCGTCTCCAACGTTATAAACACTTCCCGTTGTGCCAAAACTGTTGCAACAATGTGTCAGTGTACTTGAAAGTCATGCAAAACAAAAATGATGAAAAGTCTAATCGAAGTGCCACTAAGTAACATTGAAATTGGTATTATTAGACTATTGGATTGAATTGTTTTCACTAATAATAAATCATTAACATTATACACATTAATCAACGGGACATTTAAAGGCAATCCATATAAAATAAATGCTTACCTTGTATGCGTAAATAAAAGCCCACAGTGCGAAGCCTAATATAGCAGCCACGTTACTGTTCAACAATTCCTATTTCCGACGTCTATCGAATTCAAATGTGCGATCGTCCTTCACGTAGAGTGCGAGCTCTGTGATTAGTGCTTGTATCTGAGCATGAATTCAGTGTCGCTTATTTTGAATCTGCTTCTCGTGTTACGTTGGGGACTTGCTACAATTTCTTCCTCACTCTCTCAATGTCTCCAATTGTATGTTAGTAGGTCAGTAGTTGCATAACAGGACTCTTTGGGTGCCTAGTCACGTTTTGTTTCTCGCTCGCGAGCTCCGTATCTGACCCCTCCCTTTTCTTCTCCTTCGAATCCTGTTGCAGAGAGACCTGGAAGAGGAGAGAGGGGAGGGACTAGCGCACAAAGCCAGACTTGCTGAGATGCTGGGCTGAATGATGGGTGAAGATACGCCTAATAAGGTTAATAGAGAGCGAGACAGACACAGAGAGAGAGAGACTTTGAAAAATAGAATGGTGGGGAGACATTTTTAGAAACAAGCCTTTAGCAGGAGATATAAAAATAACATTTTATCCAACAGCTATTGTTTGGGGGGAAATGTATGCCCCTTTATTGAATGGATACGCCTAATTACTCCAGACAGAGGCTCAGTTTTCCCTTTAAATATAACCTTAATTTTCGGTTTTATTCTTATCCGCAAACCAAAATCTATTCACATTGTCCCTCACTAGCACATTAGTAGTTTTTTCTTCATATTCAGAAGACTGAAGGCATAGCCTACATGGCCTAGGCTTTATCTTAACGTGGAGTAGGTGACATGGGTTTGAATCCAGTCAGACACATTTATCAGGAACTACAATGGTCAGTTACAATTGCAACATGGCCACATACAATTATGACATGCACATCGCTGCAACCTGGATTCAGGGGTAGACATAATATAGTAAACAAAAATCCAGGACCCTCAAATTAGTACGATATCTTACATTTGGTATGGTATGTAATAATTTGTGGATGTTCATTCTCTATTTCACATGATATGTTACGAATTCCAATTCTTATGATATGTTACGAATTCCAATTCGTATGATATGTTACAAATTTGCGATACGTATGATATGTTTGACGAATTCCAAGTTGTTTAGGCTAATGTTAGCTAGGTGGCTAATGCTAACATTAGCTAGGTGGCTAACGTCAGCTAGGCTAGGGGTTAGGTTTAGGGGTTAAGGTTAAGCACAGGAGGTTGGTGGCACCTTAATTGGGGAGGAAGGGCTCATAGCAATGTCTGGAACAAAGTAAATTGAATGGTATAGAACTCATCAAACACATGGTTTCCATGTGTTTGATACCATTCCATTGATTCCATTCCAGACATTATTATGAGCCATGGGGTTAAGGTTAGGGTTAAGGTTAGGGTTAGGGGAAGGAAGTAGCTAAAAAGTAGTAAATAGTTGCAAAGTTTATAATTAGCTAAAATGCTAAAGTTGACCGTGATGAGATTTGAACACACAACCTTTGGATTGCTAGATGTTCGCGTTGTACGCCCACCTATCCACCCTACTTTCGTTTTTGCCTTAAGTAGCCTTCTGTCTTACGCAACCATATCAAACGTAACATATCATACTAATTTGAGTGTCCAAGATTTTTGTTTACTATGTTATGTCTAGTCTATGAGACCAGACTGATCACGCCAAGCAAGACCAGGATGAAAATGAGTTTTTGTAATTTGTGGACACATTGCAGTAAGTTGTCTGATTTTGTTGTGACATTGGCTCTCATTTCCAGCAGCTGTGGCCTTGTGGTTGGATGCATCTGGTTACAGTTTTTGCATAACAGCTTAAATCTCAAGAGCTCAGTACCTCATTCTCATCTGATAAAGACATTGAAACCTCTTTATACAGTAGGCTACTTTATTGGCATCCTCCCTCTTATGACACAATAATTATAATGTTTTGCATGAAATATTCAATGCACAGCATTCAGTGATGGAAAGGAAGTGTAAATTCTTAATTGATCACCAAAGCCCCCTGTCATCTTATACCATATACAGGGTAACACTTTACATAGTTTTAAATACACAGTTGTAACACATTGGCTGAAATTGTGTGTTTATTGCTGTTATTGCCAGTTCAGAAATGTGTTACCCAATACAGTAATAACAGGGTGAAATGATTGAAATGGAGTGTAGACTAGTGGAATGTAATCTGTGCCCCCTGACAAAAATTATTTGTCTGAAATATCCAAATCCTTTTGCTCATTTCATGCATATCTTGATTTGGAATGAGCAATATAGGTTAGGCCTAGGCCTATGTCCTAGCTGGATATGAAGATGCCATGTAGTTACAGCAAGGGGAAGGTTGACAGCTCATTCTCACTCTCATTCTGCTTGTTTTCTGGTACATGAGTTCCTGGTGGGACAGGCTCATGGTTAGGAGATAGACTATGTGACCTCCTGTGCTTTGTGATGATTACATCCTCTTCCTCTACCCAGTCCATCTGCCCTCCGCTATCTGACCTTACAAGCTGCACACGTGCCTGTTCTCTCTTGCATCACGGCGAGCCATGGAAACAACTGTAGCGATAACGGTATTTAATGCATTTTGTTGTGTCCACCGCAGTTTTGATTGAAACAAAAGGACTGGCTGGATGCCTAGAGGGCTGCTTCCAATTGCGGATGTTTTTATTTGATCTCGCTCATTATCTTCAAGGCCCTGGTTTCTTCTCATGTGGCCGGAGAGAGCAGCAGGGCATGGAAGGATGAAGTCTGACTTCAGGCTCAGTCTTTGTTCAGCATAATCTCTCTCTCTCTCTCTCTCTCTCTCTCTCTCTCTCTCTCTCTCTCTCTCTCTCTCTCTCTCTCTCTCTCTCTCTCTCTCTCTCTCTCTCTCTCTCTCTCTCTCTCTCTCTCTCTCTTTTCAACCGACCCACTTGAGCTTTCAAATGCACTTTCTGTAGCTCTGCCTGCAATGCCATGCCTTTTCTTGTTTATCATTGTGTTATTGAACACAGAGTCACAGACACAAGTGCAGCTCCATATGCCTGATTTGTGTTCACATGAGCAGGTTGACTCACCATTTGTGATAGGTTTTCTTAGTGTTTCTTTGTGTTGTGGATAATGAAAGGAGGGAGTGAGCATGCAGCAATACCTTCCTCATACATGTCAATGATAGAAACAACCTTGAGAGCAAATGCATATAGATGTTTCATTAATCTGGGTCATATGGAGGCTTAGAAGATTGGTCCTCATTTTTCTATGTCTAATAATTGCTGTTTACCTGAAGATGCCACTCATAGCCTACTCTATGTCCATCTCATCATCTGGAGAGAACCCCAAACATGGACCAAGCACCGCCACGCTTACATTTTACCCCTCTCTCTCCCATTCCTCTTTGTTCAGAGCTGAAGCATTGGCCGTGAACTTGACGCACCCCCCCACTCCCTCTGTACCCCACCCTACCCAACCACTCCCCCTCCTAGCTACATATGCACGGGTTCCCATGGCAACTGTCACACTTCCTGCCTAGCAACCGGCTTTATCTCCAGCTGAAAAACAGGGGGGACAGAATGGAGAGGGGAGTAGCAGGGGGGTTGCGGTTTAAGGGGTGTATTGTTGGGGGTGGTGGTGTAGTAGTGAGCTGATGCAGTAGTAGCTTCATTAACTAGCCTCACTCCTCTCCTCTCTTCCACCCCCACCCTTCCTCTTCCTCCCACTCTCACTACAGGAATCCCCAATTTACTGAGGAACCTGTGAATCCAGCTGCAGGTTGAGGAGAGCCTCTCCTTTGTAATGAGATTGGAACAGCACAGGGCTCAGTGAATGGAAGATGTTCTGCACTGGTGGATACATGGAGTACATGGAGCCTCTACAGAGGTCTACTGTCGGCTTGTTTTCTCTTCATCTTGATTGATTTGACTTGTTCACATTGACACACATGCTGGTTTAGATAGGCGTATCTCATTCAATGTAGGGCTTGGTTACTAGGGGCAAATAATAATTAAATGACTTGATGGGTTGAGTGTTGTTATTGAGTGACATAGTAATCCAACCTTGGTGTAATTTTGCCACTACACCTGCACCAAATAAAATCTGTGTCACTGAGATAAACACATAGGCTACTATGTCACGATCTATAGTGCATGCTCTGAATGACAACAATAGCTCAACAAATGGTAGTCTTTGCTGTCACCTAGTGGTTTCTAAAGTTGTTATTATGCTGTTATATTTCTAACCGTGCTCTGATCTGCTTTGGTGTGTTAAGGGGTTTCATATGGGAAATTAATATCGTTCTGACAAATTATAGGTTTTAAAGGTCATTGGTATGACAGATCTGAGACTAAGTAGGTAAAGCTCTTAGTAAAGCATCTGCATGATGAGTGAACCTATGTGTGCCGTGCAGGGATTGTAATTCATTTTTGTTATGATTAAATCTTATTTCAGCAATCGTTGATGTGAATGTGTCTTCAGGCCCAGTCTAGCTCATACCACCCACATCCCCTGAAATCCCCTGTAATGATTATAATTCCAGTTCCTCTGTAGCTGTGGCCTCTAATAAACACTAGCTGATGACTGGCATGCAGACACCACCCCTCAGGGCTCGTTTGCTCCTGTCTGGATAGACACAGCTCTATAGTCTACCCTGTCCACATCTGTCAGCACCTCTGGCACTGCTGCTCTTCCTACATACTTAACTATGTGTAAGGCTTAATAAGGAACTTAGGTCTCAGACAGGAGAAAAATGTGACAGAGGAGATTCATTTATCAAGCTAGTAGAAAGACAGGTTGACTTCTGTGCTTACTGATGAAATATGTTCTCAAAAGGCTGCTACTTAATCTCTGAAGAAATATTTGAGTCAATGTAGAACAATTACTCCGTCTGTTAGATATTGTGAGACAAAGCAAGAGACATTATTTTTTAAAAACTGGATACATATTTCCACAGTGTAAGTGGAGGTATTTTGACTGCAACATGTTGTTTTCTCATTGACTTAATACATGGAGGAAATCTATGACAATGCATGCTTTGGTGGATATAATGGTATCCTAACAGTGGGAGGATCAAGTGCAGGGGTGGGCAATAATTTTGGCTCGAGGGCCACATTGGGATAAAAAAATTCAGCTTAGGGCCGCACACATTTAATTTTTAATCAAACCTCTCGCGGGCCAGATTGAATGGGCTCACAGGCCGTTGACCACCCCTGATACTGTATGTTGCCCATCCATGATCAAGTGGCTGCTTGACTTTTAGATTATTAGAAAGTTTATAATCAAAATGGGACAAAAATATTTCATTTCAAAGATTTATTCACAAGTACAAAAATTGATATTCATATAGATATTCACATAACAACAAATATTTTCATCACCTAGATACCGTTTACAGTGCATGTCTAGTAATTACACATACCATGTATTCTTTGGACAAGGCTAACAAAAAGTATTCAACTGAGACATGAAAACACTTTCACTAGTTGCCAGACACAGTGTGTTGTCCTACATGAAGCATACCACATTTCATTGATTGACATGGTGTGTGTGTGTCCTCACAGCTATGCTGTTGACTGTGCAATGGAATGATACAGTATTAGTTGATTTCCAATTGTCCTCATCCAAAGTCCATTGTGTTACAATACATTAAAGAGATGACAATAGTTCAAAGTCCCCATTCAGGGACTGGAGACCGTCACCTTTCAGGTTATCTGTCCTCATACTGTCTCTTCTCTCCTTTCTATGGTTGTGTTTACAGTTTAAAAGAGTGTGGTGTTCTTTCCTCATGCCTATTCAAACCGAATGAGTGCCAATGCCACAGCACTAATAATGAGTTTGTTGAAGTTCCAGTTGAATTACAGTGTACATTAGTTCAGCCCCAGTTCACCTCAATGTCTCAATCACTGACATTGCTTTGTCTGTGGTTGTGAGACCTTGAGAAGCAGCATTGTTGTACATGCAGAGTGGAAATGACAGTCAATAATACAGTATCCTCTGGAGAGATGAGGCAGTGTCCTCTTGTGTCGGTGTTTTTGAGGGTCTCACAGTGTATGAGGCAGAGGGCCATAAGTGAACCAACACATATAGCTTTGTGCTTTCATAAGGTGATGATGGGATTTTGTCCCTGTTACAGAAACAGTTCTCTATTGAGCCGTGGATAAGCATTTAGGAGTTTAGGAGTAGAAAATCATGACAACTCAAAATTAGAGGGTAAAAATACACACACTACAAAAACATCAAGGTAAACAGTTGGAATTGAGGAGTTGGTGGATCATAGTCCAGTTGGCCTAGGGCATTGGTTTGTCACCATAGCAGCTCAGTGTGCCAAGGTACTGTGGTGTTTAGAGTCTCTGTTTCCCTCATTATCTCATTTTCACCATGTGTGTGTGCTTATGTTAGTATGCTAGCTCAGATTGAGCTTCATCTTCTGGGATGGGACAGTTCAGCAAGCATCCACTGACTCAGTCCTGGGCTCAGTTCACTTTAGCCAGCAGCTGCTCTGAGAACAGCTTCTTGAGCTGGGCCACCTCTTCACTGAGGGAGCTAAGGTGGGACTTGAGGACATTGTTCTCTGTATGGTAATGGAACTCTGGCTGGCCCTGTGGGGGTGTAGGATGGCCATACTGAAGGGACTCTTGCCGTTGTCGCCCCCTCCTGGTCTCCTCTCCCTCCTGCTGCTGTGGCCAGACTCCTGCCCCCTCAGCTCCACCCAACATGATGTGTCCGCTCGCTGCTTCCCGGGGACCGTCTCTTGCTCCCATTGACTGTATGGGGCTGTGCCTGATGTCCTCCCCACTGCTGGGGATCTTAAAGCGCATTTTGTGAGGAAAGTTCTTTATGCCCTCCCCAGACTCCACTTTCCCCATCATCACTCTGGAGAGCTCCCCAGGGAAGTGTCCACTGTGGTGCACCTGTGCCTCTGCAGGGGACTGGTGGAGCTCGTAGCCCAGCTCCTCTGCTCTGTGTGGGGACAGTTTGCCATGATCACTAAGCCGTTCCTCAAAGGAGAGGGGGCTCCCTACACTGGAGCTGCCAGGGGTGGAGAACCCAGAGTCCTCTGACATGCTGCCAGCGTCCCTGGAGCCTCGCACGCTGAACTGGCCCCCGTGGGCAGCAGGGTGGCTCCCTGGTCCACTGGGCAGATAGTAGTGTGGAGCCAAGGTCTGTGGAGCACAGGCGGCTGCGGTGAGGGGCAGGATGGGTGTGTTGGTGGGATCTTTGACCAGGCCGAAGCGGAACTTGAGAGCCAGCATCTCGGCCCTGAGACGTGCATTCTCTTCCAGCAGCGCCAGCACGCGATTCTCCACCACCATGTCGTTGACGCGGCGCTTCTCCCTGGAGCGCTTGGCCGCCTCGTTGTTCTTCTTGCGCTTGTCCCAATAGCCATCATCCTTCTTCTCGCTGGGGATGAACTCACGCTTCCGCCTGAGGGCATTCCCAGAGGCGGGTGGGTCATTGGTGCGCTTCAGAGCAGAGGTGCGTCCGAGCAGAGAGCGGGCCAGCAGGCTGCTAGAGGTCAGGATGGACACGGCCTTGTCTGTGAAGGACAGGGGCCCACCAGGTGCAGCACTGGACTCCCCACCACTCTGCTCCCTCATGTCTTGAGAATCTTCTTCAAACATCTCACTGGTCACACTCATGGTTTTGCTGTGTTGAGATGTTCTGTTCTTCAGATAGTGTCTCAAAATCCAGTGTCATGGAACGGTATGGCGGTAAATTGTTGCAATAGCCCCACCTAGCGTTCAAAAGAGGAAGAAGAAATGGAGAGGGGGATTTAGTTATGCAAGATCGGTTACAACACAATGTTATGTAACCCCATTACATCTTTCCAGTTAAACTGGAGCTACTTGCACAACAACCCCACATGACTCTTGAATAAGAAACATTATGTACTAAGTGCTAGACAGAAATTTTAATCTCTTTTGAAAATGTTTACAATATAATAATCAAAGTGGGCACCTGTCAGCAGTCTAAAGGTTAAACGGTTAATTATAAGATCTATATTATGATTTCTTTAATAAATATAAGGCTAAAATGTTATTGTTTTTTCCTCCCAATTCTAAAGAAAGCTTTTATTATCGCTGTCCTGACCCAATGACTGGAACTGATGTTGCTTCATCAGACTAAATCAGTGTTGACCTACATGTAGGCTAACTTAGTGTTATCTAACACACCGTATCAACCTCTAGAAAAATCCGCGCAATGACCTGCATTGATTGCCTTGTCTATTTTAAATTTCACTAAAACAAAATGGCTTAACATTTTGAGTTCATGACCAGACGTTATATCTTGCAGGAATCGAATTGCATCAAGGACATTGATAAGAGCAATTGCCTAGTTTGCGAGTTGAGAATACTCTGCGCCTCACTGCTATACCCTCCGTTCTTTTAAAATTGGTTCGCTGTATGGATCGAACTGTTAACCTACATCCCTAAGCGAAGACTGAACTGGTTCTTCTCTAAACCTTTTAGTGGATGTCATTCTTAATTCCAGTCAGATATACAAAATAAACGAAATAACCCACTGAAACCGCAATTAAAAGTTTCAACAGACTATTGCAATGAAGGTCCTGTTAAGCATAATTGCATACTTGTTCCACCAAGTCTATTCAGATCATCTTAATTCATCATAATTATTTGACTTTAAAATAATGTTTGTCTACTACCTAATAATGACATTTGTTGAGTAGTTGTTGCTTTGGCTACATTCATTTAGAATAGTCAAACAAATATATATATATATATATATATATATATATATATATATATATATATATATATATATATATATATATATATATATAAGCTGAATCGAAAGTAGGCTATAGTTTTCTTTACTTGGTAAATATTTGATTTTATATAACCTCATCATGGTAGCCTACATAATTGATAGACTTCTGTTATAGGCAACAATGTCACATTTGTGCTCATTATGCTTGCCTATTCTCTGTAGTTTAATGAATGCACTGTTGAAATATATGGCATTTGTGAAAATTGTAAAATTACCTTGAGTTGGATTCTCGTTGTTTCAGAAAAGCACCGACCTTTCAATTTCGTGTCACAATGTAAAGCCGCGTCACAATGTAAAGCCAACAGAGCGATCGTAATAATTCAGCAGCTTCGATTCAGCACTGGGTCATCGAATACATAGGATACTTTGTTGCCTGCACGGAGTAGGATACTGTTGGCCTACTCAGTATTAGGCTACTAGTCGTTCTTACACCTTGCGTCTCGCGTTTCTGCTCCACTTGGAATGCTGCAGCTCCTATTTGTTTCTTTCCCGGTGAAGTTCAGCCGAGGACGTTCCCTATCCTCACTTGAACCAATTGGCCGCGTATGTGTGGTGCGCTCACTGAGACCGCCTCTCTCCATGCTAAGACCCACCCCGCAAGGGAAAGCTCACATAACGTTATCCTGCTCATGCATCATCAACTGAACTCGCTCGCCCATCCTTTCGTAACAATTAAGTAATATTTACAGCTCTGGCTCCCTCTCACTCTCCCTGCAGATTTCCAATAGACTTATGCTCTTCAACCCAATATCAGCTTTATGGATGGCATGCTTGGTATCAGGTCAAAGTGAGTGACAGATCCGAGTTGTTGGAATAGAATTGAGAATGAAAAAAATGCCAGCAGTCATTATGCAAGCACATCACAGTTTTTCAGCATATAGTGATCTCCACTGAATATATTCTCCATTATAAAAGGAGACATTCCTAAAAAATATATTGAGCTGTATGTGTCTGGAGGGATATAGTTACGTTTACATTTACATTTTAGTCATTTAGCAGACGCTCTTATCCAGAGCGACTTACAGTTAGTGAGTGCATACATTTTTTATATTTTTTAAATACTGGAATCGAACCCACAACCCTGGCGTTGCAAATGCCATGCTCTACCAGTTCAGGGAAATACTCTCTGTTTTCCATATTGCTTCTTTTGCAATGATCCATCTTTCACAGTGTCAATGAACTCCATAACATAAGCCAAGCGCTTGACCCAGCCTTGCGAAATATTCTCAGAATCTCCGAAAAACACAGTGTAGGCCTACTACTTATCATACTAAATGGAGGGTCTCGGATTTACGTACAGAATAATCCGAAATGCTCTGAGACCAGGTTGCAACCGTAGGTGGTTTAATGTGTTCTTCAGGGGTTCAGCCAGGGACGGCCTGTTCAATAGGGCGATATGGGCGACGCACTGCCAAACGGGAAAAGGAAGGGATTTTTTTTCTAATCAATTATATCACGGCAACAGTAGTTATCAGTGTTGTAATCTGATCTGACTGCCACTAAATGTCAAATCAGGCTAAAGTCGTGCTTCAAATGGCCCCGCCCGTTTTTGGGCGATTTCAGTCAGGTTGAAAATCGCCCAGAAGTCTCTCATAGCCTGTCATGTAAAATCTATTTTTTTCAAATTTCAAAGCTTTCAATACATTCTCTATGGGTGTCTGTGGGCTTGCACTTACGCTTTCGTCATACGTGACGTAACCATGAACGTAACTAAGCAAATAGCGGCTAGCAGCGCTCTTTGCGACCTGCAGTGTGGCGTTATTTTATGTTTTTAATTTGTACACTTAGTGGCGTTATTTTATGTTTTTAATTTGTACACTTAGTTTACAAACATTCTGCCAACCATGGATTTCGAGTGGTGGGTTTTGGACTGATCTTGTTGATCGTGTACATACCCGCTACGAACTGACTAAATAATGAAAACGTTGCTGGCAGCGGAATCCAATACAGCTGGGAGACTTGGCTGGATGACAGAGTCCCGGACAGAGAAGTGGAGCCGGCCGGCTTCACCCTGGTCGGAGCGGACCTCGATCTGACAGTCACAGGGAAAATCGATCCTGGTAAGAGAGCGACTCTGTACCCCGAGCCCCGACATTGAACTGCTTTCTGTGTCACTGTGACCTTACTATCTGCCCCGTGAGTTCCCCCAATTGTTTGTTACCGTTGTGTACTGTTGATAATCACAAGTTTACTGGAGAACTGAGACCAAGTAGAGACTTTGGACAGGGTGGATATGGTATAATAAAGGCAGTTTATTCAGAGGTAAAGATATCTGGAATCGCGTGCACGGACTCGTTTCGTCAAACTCTTAGGGAGCTATCTGAAGAGAGCCCGAAAACATTGTGTGCTGACATTTTATACAATAAATGATGTAGGTTGAATCTAGTAGTTCTGATCTTCTGATTGGTCCTGATGAGTTGGGCGAGGTCCCCTCCACTGTTGCATTGGCTCTGAGTCGGGTTCTCTGTCTTCAAATGTTCAGCCTAAAGAGAGGGGATTTTTGTGTGTGTGTGTGTGTGTGTTTAACAGTGATGATGTGTGTGTGTGTGTGTGTGTTTAACAGTGATGATGTGTGTGTGTGTGTGTGTTATCAGTGATGATGTGTGTGTGTGTGTGTGTGTGTGTCCTCAGAGCAAGAACTCGTGAGTTGGAAGAACTGAGAGACCTATGGCGTGGGTGTTGTCCTTGGCCACCTGCTGACAAGGCTGACAAGATAGGACTCTTTTGTCCATTGTTATAGGATAGGAACAGCATTGATTGAAAACAAACGCCCAACACAAAATGGGTCATGCACAAGATTTTAGTCAGACCAAGCTATAACATTATATATTTACTACGACAGTACATTCAACCAAAAGCTAATATAACAAAGGCATCAGAGATTATTTATAATCTGTCACAGAAACTGGAATCCATCTCCCCAGATCAGTCAATAAATGCTTCTGGTATTGACTTATATGCTGCCCCTGTCTTCATGTTGTTGCTGGACATATCTTTTTAAAAATGTGTGTAGGTCACCTAAATCATCAGAAAAATTGCCCCTCCTGAGAATTTTTTCAGGAGCCGCCACTGGGTTCAGCAGTCACATGAGCTTTTAGTGGAACATACTGTATGCATCAGTCTAATGACCACCAAGCATCTTATGAAAATAATTCCCGGGTTTCAAGAAGTCTCTCTTGAGTTAGTTTCAAATCCAGACTATAGGCAACAGCTAGCCGCTTGAGACATTATGAAATACTCCCTTTTGTCTTGCCCATTCACCCTCTGAGTGGCACACATACACAATAAATGTCTCAATTGTCTCAAGACATAAAAATAATTATTTAACCTGTCTCTTCCCCTTCATCTACACTGATTTGAAGTGGATTTAACAAGTGACATCAATAAGGGATCATTTCTTTCACCTGAATTCACCTGGCCAGTCTATGTCATGGAAAGAGCAGGTGTTCTTCATGTTTTGAATACTCAGTGTACACTACCGGTCAAAAGTTTTAGAACACCTACTCATTCAAGGATATTTCTTTATTTCTACTATTTTCTACATTGTAGAATAATAGTGAAGACATCAAAACTATGAAATACCACATATGGAATCATGTAGTAACCAAAAAAGTGTCGGGTAGCTTAGTGGTTAAGAGCGTTGTGCCAGTAACCGAAAGGTCGCTGGTTCTAATCCCCGAGCCGACTAGGTGAAAAATCTGTCGATGTGCCCTTGAGCAAGGCACTTAACCCTAATTGCTCCTGTAAGTCGCTCTGGATAAGAGCGTCTGCTAAATGACTAAAATGAAAATGTTAAAAATATATTTGAGATTCTTCAAATAGCCACCCTTTGCCTTGATGACAGCTTTGCACACTCTTGTCATTCTCTCAACCAGCTTCATGAGGTAGTCACCTGGAATGCATTTCAATTAACAGGTGAGCCTTCTTAAAAGTTAATTTGTGGAATTTCTTTCCTTCTTATTGCGTTTGAGCCAATTAGTTGTGTTGTGACAAGGTAGGGGGGTATACAGAAGATAGCCCTGTTTGTTAAAAGACCAAGTCCATATTATGGCAAGAACAGCTCAAATAAGCAAAGAGAAACGACAGTCCATCATTACTTTAAGATATGAAGGTCAGTCAATACGGAACATTTCAAGAACTTTGAAAGTTTCTTCAAGTGCAGTCGTAAAAACCATCAAGCGCTATGATGAAACTCGCTCTCATGAGGACCGCCACAGGAATGGAAGACCCAGAGTCACCTCTGTTGCAGAGGATAAGTTCATTAGAGTTACCAGCCTCAGAAATTGTAGCCCAAATAAATGCTTCACAGAGTTCAAGTAACAGACATCTCAACATCAACTGTTCAGAGGAGACTGTGTGAATCAGGCCTTCATGGTTGAATTGTTGCAAAGAAACCACTACTAAAGCACACCAATAAGAAGAAGAGACTTGCTTGGGCCAAGAAACACGAGCAATGGACATTAGACCGGTGGAAATGTGTCCCTTGGTCTGGAGTCTAAATTTGAAATGTTTGGTTCCAACCGCCGTGTCTTTGTGAGACACGGTGTGGGTGAACGGATGATCTCTGCATGTGTATTTCCCACCGTAAAGCATGGAGGAGGAGGTGTTATGGTGTGGGGGTGCTGGTGACACTGTCTGTGATTTATTTAGAATTCAAGGCACACTTAACCAGCATGGCTACCACAGCATTCTGCAGCGATACACCATCCCACCTGGTTTGGGCTTAGTGGGACAATCATTTGTTTTTCAACAGGACAATGACCCAACACACCTCCAGGCTGTGTAGGGGTTATTTTACCAAGAAGGAGAGTGATGGTGTGCTGCATCAGATGACCTGGCCTCCACAATCCCCCGACTTCAACAAAATTGAGATGGTTTGGGATGAGTCGGAAGGTAGATTGAAGGAAAAGCAGCCAACAAGTGCTCAGCATATGTGGGAACTCCTTCAAGACTGTTGGAAAAGCATTCCAAGTGAAGCTGGTTGAGCGAATGCCAAGACTGTGCAAAGCTGTCATCAAGGCAAAGGGTGGCTATTTGAAGATCTCACATTTAAAATATATTTTCATTTGTTTAACACTTTTCTGGTTAATATATGATTCCATGTGTGTTATTTCATTGTTTTGATGTCTTCACTATTATTCTATAATATAGAAATAGGAAAAATAAAGGAAAACCCTTGAATGAGTAGGTGTTCTAAAACTTTTGACCGGTAGTGTATAATGCTCAATGAACTGGTTGCTGACTTCATAACATATCAAATCAGTTCTTAGGCAAAACCAGGGGCTGCAAGGCGCTAGTGATGCCATTTCCCAATTATCACCCTCTCTGTCCATTTGGTATGACCACAGGCGTTCCTCCGGCCCTCTCCACTAACTACTTAACCACCACGCACCCACCACAGCTGGCACAGTGCCTGCCTTGGTCCTCTCCCCTTCAACAATCCCTTCAACAAAGCCTGCGTGAATGCTTGCTGTTTGCGTGGGTCTGATGCAAAGCAAAGATATAAACAAACAAAAGATCACCTGAACCCTTCTATTAGTGGCAGTAGTCTGAGGCCCTCTCCTCTGACGTTAGTAGCTAGTGAGGAGGTTGTTCTGGGTCAGATGAATTCCAGCCCATCTGGTCCAGCAAATGACACAAATTGGACAGAGTCCTGTTTTTGCAGGGAGAGCACAACCAGCACCACTACTGGTGTACATGCAGTAGCCTCTGTTTGGGATGCAGTACAAATTAGTCACCTCAAACTGCACTGTACTGTACTGTACTGTACTGTGCTGTGAAGGTTCTAATTCTATGGGGGCAGGGATTAGTTGGATAACCCATTTTCTCCGGTGTTCTTCTGTACAGATCTCAATGTACATGGTGAGGTCACTGTCTTCCTCACTGTGTTTGCCATGGCTATCACAGGCCAAAGGAGATCAAACATCATGGGGCCGGGGGCTAGTCTGTCTGTCTATCTATCTATCTATCTATCTATCTATCTATCTATCTATCTATCTATCTATCTCACTGCAAGCTGGGGTGGGGTAGGTGGGAGATAGCTGGGATGCATGCATGTATTCACATACATAATTGAACAGGTCATACTCCAATTAATTTAATGATACTCAATATCAGTGTCTTCAATTGAGTTAAAGGAACACTTTTATGTAACTGTACCTACACTGTAACACAGCCTGCTTTTTTGCCTTTTCTGCCTGAAATACACATTCACTCGGGGCATTACACACTCACTTCATTTCCAGTATCCCAGTAGGCAGCAGGGATATAAATATCTCTGTCCTGCCTGGTCCTGCCTGCCAAGTGGGTGGTACACAGTGGCACAGAGGGACTCACAGTTAGGCTGTTCATCCCAGCAAGACTGAATGACAGAACTGACCACTGGGAGAGGACAAGGAGGTTTTAGTGAAAGATGGTGGTACAGGGATGTTATGTAACGTTCCCTGGGACACACTGGGATCGTGCCTAAAATACCAACATGAGGAGTCCACTGATGAGGGCAAAGGCCATGATCTCTATACTGTACTGTGCATTCTGTTCTATTGACACCATTGCTGCAACCTGGTCTCAGAGCATGTCATATTATTATGTATGTAAATCCGAGACACTCCATGTCACGCCCTGGCCTTGAGAGGCCGGTCGTCTTTAGTTGGTTTGGTCAGGGTGTGAGAATCTATGCTAGAAATTCTATGTTTATGTTCTAGGTATTGTATTTCTATGTTTGGCCGGGTGTGATTCCCAATCAGAGACAGCTGTCGCTCGTTGTCTCTGATTGGGGATCATACTTAAGTAGCCTGTTTGCCTACCTTAGTTGTGGGATCTTGTTCCGTGTTAGGCTTGTATGTGTATAGCCTGAGGACTTCACGTTACGTTACGTTACGTTGTGTCTTGTTTTGTTTATGTTTATTGAGTTTAATAAACATGTACGCTTTTCACGCTGCACCTTGGTCTGACCCGTCTCTCAACGATCGTGACACTCCATTTAGAATGATATTCTACGTTTCGTATAGTATGTATTAATTTGTGGATGTCCATCATCCATTTCGTATGATATGTTACGAATTACAATTCGTATTATATGTTACGAATTTGCAAAATGTACAATATGTTACGAATTTGCAAAAAGTACAATATGTTAAGAATTTGCAAATGTATGATATGCTACGAATTCTAGCAAGTGGCTAACATTAGCTAGCTGGCTAATGTTACCTAGGCTAGGGGTTAGGGTTAGGGGTTAGGATTAAGGTTAGGGTTCATTTTAGGAGTTAGTTTAAAGGGTTAAGGTTAGGGTTAGGGGAAGGGTTAGCTAAACGGGTTAAGGTTAGGGGAAGGGTTAGCTAACATGTTAAGTAGTTGCAAAGTAACTAAAAAGTAGTAGGAAAGCTGCTAAAATGCTAAAGTTGTCAGTGATGAGATTCGAACTCGAAACCTTTGGGTTGCTAGATGTTCGCGTTGTACGCCCACCCATCCACCACAACCAACCACCTTAGTCTGTCTTATGTAACCGTACCAAACGTAACATATTATACTAATTTGTGTCCCAGATGTACATTTGCTATGCTACGTCTAGTCTATGAGACCAGGCTGGATTACAGCAGGAAAATATTTGACAACACTTCCTGCTCACCTGGACCACACCTTGTCAAAGTTTCTTTCTCTCTTTTTTCCTTCTCTCTTTCTTTCTTTGTCTTTCATATCACAGCCTCATTCCAGAAGCTGAGGTTATTGTGTCTCAGTTTAGATAATGGGCTGTAACACATTGACACATTGCACCACATCTGTCCTGCACTCATTGACACGATACAGTTAGGAATGTTAAACACCATGCTGTAGTTTCTACTAAAACTACAGCATATCAGCTATTGCCGTTGAAGACACCCCAACCTGAAATAAAACTGTCATGTCCCCATTTGATCCTCCTTTATAGGCCCAGCACCATATATCCCTACACTTATGCCTCCACTACCCCCTCCATACAGAGTCACACGTGCACTGTCTGTAAAATGCAATTTAAATTCTATGTAGAATTATTCCATAATCTTGCCACATTTAGTTTTCCTGAATTGAGAATTAACTTCAAGCTGTGAATCACTGTTTGAGAGTTCCACACAGAAAAACATTTATGTAACTCCCATGGAATCATCTATACACACAGCCACATCCACTGCTTCATAATCATAAGCATATGAGATGTATTGTGGCTCCTAAAAATAGAACACGACTCATTTTGTGTAACTTGGGGGTCTGTTTCATAATAGGGGGACTTAGCCCCCCCCTGCCTCCTTAAAGGGGCAATCTGTGATTGCTACATCCAAATTAATGATATATTCTTCAAGAATCAATAGGTATATAACTTATAAATGCCTTATGAGCTCATTTTAACTGCCATACCCCATCGGAACCCAAAGTATAAGCTTATTTTACTCCATTGTTTGTAAACAATGCTATTGTAAACTAACACTTTATAGCCTCAAAACATGGTTAAAACTATTTTTTGATATTATGGATGGTCAGTCCTTGCATCCATAGCTCTGTCTATGGATTTGAGAGTGAGTTACATTTCTCCAGCCCCATCCCTCAGCAGTTTACCAGAACAGCAGCAGTGTTGTTATAGTTTGAACTGCAGATTGCCCCTTTAACTCTACTGTGTGTCTATCACTCCCCATCTACTAAATTCAAAGAACATGCATGCACAAACTCACAATGAACACTCAATGAACACACAAAACTTACTCTGTGTTAACATTTTGCCTTGAGGCAAAACCGCATATGTTTCAGTATTAACCTCTGACACACACATGAGAAAAACAGAGCATTGTGATGAGGAACACAAGACCTCAGACGACTTCCTTCCGCATGCTTCTATTCCTGGATTCCAAAATACGTCACACAGTTGCCACAGCAACCACTGCTGGTTGCAGAGAGGAGGGGCTGTTATGAAATAATCATAAAATAGGCAGGTAAAAATTGAAAATCATGTTTTCATATCCAGATCAATCAATCAGAAAAATACTTTCAGCCTAAAGTTGTTTTCTTCACACTATGTTGAAAAGCACAAATGTTAATGATGCAGATGCAGACAGGAAGGATCCCAATCTGCATCATTTCCTGTAACTTGGAGATAATGACCTTGTCACCTAATGCCATTATGTGACTCAATGTGTCACCAATCCATGTTGTTGTTCAATGGGCACACTTTGACCTACAATCCTGGCTAGCTGCAGAGCGGATGTGACAGCTGTCTAGTGTGTGATTCTAAGAGGCACACTTTGTTATGCAGTGCTCATTGAAAGCAGTAATTCTTTCTTTGAACATAGGCTCTGATAAACTTTTTTTTTGTATTGGTTTCAAAGAGCATGAAAGCATATGGAATATAGCCTATTATGCAATACAATATGTTATTGCCTTCTTCCACTCTACTGAAGTAGAAATGAACAAGGAGCTGAATGTATTTATATTTGTTGTGCAACTACTTTACTATGACATCTCTCGATTCCATGAATCATTCATTAAAGTCAAATGTAATGTTAAGTTATCATGGAATAAGAGATCAATCCTCAAAGCTTATGACGGAGGGAGTTGTGTGTGTGTGGGAGGGGGTTCTTAGTTGTGCTATTCTGACTGGGGGGTTGGTGTTGAACAATCTATAGCACAGAGGGGTGGGTGTAGAGTGAGTGCATGACTAGGGTTATGTAACCCATGCTGTGTACTTACGTAATACATTCATAATCAGTCTCCAGGACAGATATAGATTTTACATTTACATTTTAGTCATTTAGCAGGCGCTCTTATCCAGAGCGACTTACAGTTAGTGCATACATCTTCATACTGGCCTAGTTTCCACCTTGTGCCTGCCAGCATAGCAGTGTCACAGTGTCCTGAACACTCATTTCACTGCATGCTGCAGAGGGAAAAGGCTTGGGATTGTACAGCATATGTATAGTTTTCCAGATTTTTTTATGTCAGACACAGTGATATGTGTCTAAAGAAGACAAAAAATGCATTTGCCGTATAAATGTTGAGACAAATATGGCCACAGAGTTTTTGTTGTGAGCCATAATTTGTTTGTTTGCTAATCCCTCCTGTAGTTGACAACATTTAGACACGACATGACACATGTAGGCCTAACACACTGCAAGGCCCTAAGCCATGTCAAACAGATTCATTTCCAAGTATGCATGCGAGAGCCACCCTGTCATTACTCTATTTATACTTTCACAGCTCCAGACTCTTTCGGTATTTAATCCTTACTTATTTTCCCTTTAGCATGCCATGCTCAAGACATTTTGGAACATTCCTCTACTCATGTCACCTCTGCTCTTTCACCAACATTGCTGAGCTTATGACCAGTTCCAATACTAATTCCACCACACTATTTCTACTACAAAAGCTAAAACAAAACTCCCTGTTCTTCAATGCTAACATGACCATATTCACACTGCCTGGCTCAGTGTAACTCTATGTGAATTATGAAACAGTTAAATGACCTGTCAATCAACACCAGTTGGCCTTTGTTTGAAATAGTTGTTGCATCATCCTCAGGTAACCACCTTTTCTCATTAATTTAAAGTTGAAACATTTTGTACTATCCACATTAGTGCTGTAGTGTCAGAGTGAATACACTCAAATAAAGGAACTAGGTTACAGCTGTTATCAGAGAGGAATTCCCCCATCATACCCACTTATTCCGTTGACAGAGACAACTAAGAACACTTCGTAACACCCTCTGATGTAACATGTTTGGATCAACAGCGTCAGGCAGATGCTCAGATAGACAGGGGTCTTTCCTTCAGGGTAATTACATCAATTCATTTTTACTTAGCAGAATTGACTGATTTGTGATTATTGGTCAGTTGCATGACTGGGAGTGAACCCATTAGACATTAGGGGGGTTAAAATTAGAGTAGAAGGAATGTAAAAATCCCAGAGGGCACTAATAGAGGTACGTAGAGATGCACTTTGTTACAGCCTATTCGATAGACTGTGTGGTTTCCCTGTTCCTTGCTCTGCTGCTGGGCTGATTATCAAGCTAATGTAATGAAGAAAAGAGAGTGAGATATGAAAGCATGTGATATGCATTTAGATATACAAAATATAAACATTTTAAAATGAAAATGAAAAACAGAGACAAGGAAACTCATCTGAAACTTTGCTCCATAATTTTTTATAGGGCTTCACTTTAGCCTACGTTTTCAGACAAACCCTTTCGAGATTCATCCTTGTGTACCAGTCTTGACTTCAGTTCATATCCATGTTGTAGCTGTAACGGAAAACTCAGTGACTTTCATGCTGAAACTACAGTATGTAAGCTGTGACCACTGCATGCTTTGGTCTGTATATCTAGAGAGATATGCTGCCAATTCAAGCGTTTGTATGTCAATCATATCTTTCCCCCTGAAAACTAAACTGAGTATTCACAGCTTCAGTGATGGAAACTCCTTGTTGGACTAATGTTTTGCCCATGATGTGATGTTGAGGTTTATGTAATGTCTATTGGTGTTCCAGAGAAAGATCCAAAGTACTGCACATACGGTCTTTCCACTAACTCCCTAAATAGAGTAATGGCAGTACAGAGGAAGAACAGTGAAAAAAGGCTTTGAACAGTTGGCTGTAAGAGCTTAACCCAAAGTGACTTCAGCCCCTGATCCTCTGAACCAACCCTATGCCAGAGCTAGTGGCCAAGGCTAAAAACCCATTCTGATTGGTCAGTAATGGGACCTGTCATCTACTGTCATCAGATATAGGCTGTATAATTGTGACATGGCCCTCACTTGTTATCATTCTTTTCCTGGATTGAGAAACCCTGGGGTTTTACCATTGCTCCATGCTGCTACTTTGACAATTGATAAATTATTTATTGTGGAAGTGTACAATAATGCATACTGGTGTTGAATCACCACAGAGAAACGATTCCCAGCTGGTGGAGTCTAACTAGCCTGGTGTATATACCAGACTGGTTTACCACAGTAGCCAACCAGTCATGGGTCGTTACATGTCATTTCAGCAAGCCATGACACCCACCATCTCAGATTGTTCTGAAATAGTTTCTGTAGTTAGAAGCAGGTAATATAAGCATTTCATAAGCATTATTTTGTTAAAATATAATTTGATCTCTGAGGAATTAAGCTGATTTGATTGCACCCAAATTGGCAATTTTACTATATAGGATTCATATAATCAATAATTATAGTACCTAACAGCTGATTTGGACCAAACTTTTTTCTAACAATGAGTAAGACATGAGGAATCCAAATAATTAGTCCCACCCCACGCCAATCCCACCCCAACAATGAGTATATAGTGTCAGTTCTCTATGTTTGACAAGTGTTATGGAGCTGTGGCTCAGAGTTTTGTTTCTTCATCTTATGTAATGTATTCACAGTGAATTTGGTAGGTTTTTTCCACCTGCTAAGAGAAATTAGTAATTGAAGTTGTTGGGTTTATGTCCCATCCTACATCCTGACAGTTCCAGGTTCTGACCACTAGATGGTACTGTTCCTGTAATTGGATGTTTTATTTTACATTTTGTGCCGAAATCAAAATGAACTAAAATGTTTCTTGCAAATTCATCAGGCTATGGTGTGAAATAAGCTTTTAGAAATGCTGTCTTTATTTTATTACTAATCGTTAATGCCGACTTTGGTGTGCTTATCAATGCACAACCACAAGCACCTTTTCCCCCCACTCCTATCGATTTAAAATAATTGTATTAAGTCATACAAAAGTGATACTGTGCGTGAAGTTTAAAATGCATCCTGTCACTACTAATTGTGTAATATGATATATTTTAATATCACTATTTTTAACACACAAAAAACACACAAAAAACTTTTGATTAATAAAATATTTAATCATTCGTCTTCCTCAAATGAAGGGGAGGATGATGCAAACTTTGCAAGATGGAGGGAATCTGATTTCATTGGTCCTCAACTCGTGGCTCAGTCATTTCATTCAGGGTAAGTGGAGTTAGCCATGAGTTAGGCTGCTTCATAGCATACCAATATAAAATAAAACCAATATCTAATTGTGTGTGTGGGGGGAGGGGGATTCTTTCAAAAAGAATCACCTAATAGTAGGAACAGCACCATCTAGTGGTCAGAACCTGGTAATATCAGGATATTGGATGGGACATAAACCCAACAACTTCAATGACTCATTTCTCTGAACATACTACACTGAAAAAAAATTGAAACGCAACATGTAAAGTGTTGGTCCCATGTTTCATGAGCTGAAATAAAAGATCCCAGAAATTTTCAATAAGCACAAAAAGCTTATTTCTCTCAAATGTTGTGCACAAATTTGGTTACATCCCTGTTAGTGAGCATTTCTCCTTTGCCAAGATAATCCATCCATTTGACAGGTGTGGCATATCAAGAAGCTGATTAAACAGCATGATCATAACACAGGTGCACCTTGTGCTGGGGACAATAAAAGACCACTCTAAAATGTGCAGTTTTGTCACACAACACAATGCCACAGATGTCTCAAGTTTTGAGGGAGCGTGCAATTAGCATGCTGACTGCAGGAATGTCCACCAGAGCTGTTGCTAGAAAATTGAATGTTCATATCTCTACCATAAGATGCTTCCAACATCGTTTTAGAGAATTTGGCAGTACATCCATCCTGCATCACAACTGCAGACCACGTGTATGATGTTGTGTGGGCAAGCGGTTTGCTGATGTCAACATTGTGAACAGAATGCCCCATGGTGGCGGTGGGGTTATGGTATGGGCAGGCATAAGCTACGGACAAGGAACACAATTGCATTTTATTGATGGCAATTTGAATGCACATGTCGTACCATTCATCCGCCGCCATCAACTCATGTTTCAGCATGATAACGTACGGCCCCATGTCGCAAGGATTTGTACACAATTCCTGGAAGCTGAAAATTTCCCAGTTCTTCCATGGCCTGCATACTTACCAGACATGTCACTCATTGAGCATGTTTGGGATGCTCTGGATCGACGTGTACGACAGCGTGTTTCAGTTCCCACCAATATCCATCAACTTCGCACAGACATTGAAGAGGAGTGGGACAACATTCCACAGGCCACAACAGCCTGATCAACTCTATGCGAAGGAGATGTGTTGCGCTGCGTGAGGTAAATGGTGGTCACACCAGATACTGACTGGTTTTCTGATCCACGCCCCTACTTTTTTTTTAAGGCATCTGTGACCAACAGATGCATATCTGTATTCCCAGTCATGTGAAATCCATAGATTAGGGCCTAATTAATTTATTTCAACTGACTGATTTCCTTATAGGAACTGTAACGCAGTAAAATCTTTGAAATTGTTCCATGTTAAGTTTATATATTTATACTCATTGTTGGTGTGGGATTGGGCGACAGGTAGCTTAGTGGTTAAGAGCGTTGTGCCAGTAACCGAAAGGTCGCTGGTTCTAATCCCCGAGCTGACTAGGTGAAAAATCTGTCAATGTGCCCTTGAGCAAGGCACTTAACCCTGATTGCTCCTGTAAGTCGCTCTGGATAAGAGTGTCTGCTAAATGACTAAAAATGTAAAAATGATTGGCGTGGGATGTGGGGGGTCCGTGGGTGGCTTTTGACCATTTCTTTGATTCCAAATGTCTAACTCATTGTTAGAAAAAAAGTTTGGTACAAATCGGATGTTAGGTACTATATTTATTCAATATTATATGAATCCTATAAATAAAAATGGCAAATTTGGGTGCAATCAATGAGGTTAATGTTTCAGAGATTAAATTATATTTCAACAAAATAATTTTTGCAGGAATGCTAATCTTATGTTTCTAACAACAATCGATTTCAGTACAATCTGAGATGGTGGGTGTGGAAATCATCTTTCTTCAGCTTTTTGAGGTGGAACGACCCTCATGCAAGCTTGTGGGATCAGGCGGCTCGCGAGGCTGGAGTCCAAATATTCATAATCTAATTGTGACAACCTTGTCTTTGTTGTTGGCCCTTGTAATGTTGTCTTATTGAATTAGACAACTGTGTTTTTGTTTTGGAACTTGGGAGGACAGAAGGAGAAAGGGAGAGGTCAGGGTATAGTGAGCACAATGGCATACCATAGTTGGGCCATTTGAGGACTGTTGGTTGTTATTACACCATGGACCCTCTTCCAATGTTGGTTTATTCATTTCAATTCATTTATTCAGATGGCAGTACAGGCAAGTCAGAATCTCCTGTACACAGAGGTGAAATATACCTTATAGTGGTGTCTAGAACCAAAATGGTCTGCACTCCTGGAAGTAAGGTGATTGAAAATCACCATTGGGGACAAATATTTGTGCTTCCATGAATTTACATTTCAAGTTTTACAGAATATATTCTTCTTTGAGATGGCAAATGCACAACAAATGTTTCCCAATCATAAACCTTGGACTCATTCATTATCTTTGCAAAAAGTGATTTATTCCCTCCTCACCCATTCTTCTTTTCATCCACCTCAAAGGACCTCCATAGATGTCAGTTACATTAGATTGAAGGAAGAAAACAGGCTTTTAGTGGTCATGAAGTATTCAACGATGCATATCTGTCCTGTGGAAGAAAACTTATACACATCTATCTGGCAGACGGGCAGAGCCACCTGAGAGCTTCCTGATGGATGATGATGGGAGAGAGGGAGGGTGAGGTGGGTGAGTCATCCTCTGGGCTTGTCTCTGCTGGCAGTTTGTTGGGCCCCATCTCATCTCGGGGCATTTGAAGGAGTGCCTGAGCCCACACAGACTGCTCCTCTTATTGACGAACACTGGGAGAATGAGACTGGAATTAATGGACTGTCTCTCTCTTTCACTTCTGCATCTGTTACGCACGCCTCTCGGAAGAGGGAACGCAACACCCTGCTACAACTCAACTCTCCGTGGTGTGAAAGAGGTATGGGACTGTAGGTGTGAGTAAGGATGACAAAAGGCAGAGAATACCGTTAACAGGGAATTTATTCCTTCGCACAGTAAGTTTGGGGAAAAGGGGCTGGACGGAACCAAAGCAAAGAAAGTAAATATCAAAGCCCCCTCTCCTACCTTACCTGCCTACCCACTACTTACTTAACTAGCACCACCTGGTGCACTAACCAAAATACAAGGGATGGTCCGCCCAGGTCTTTCCTAGTGTGCATAGACAGTCAACTTCTACGGGTAATGTATGCCCGCGGGCCTCTTGCCTAAGCACTCCCTAGGTGCCTTCCTCTTCCCCCCTTGGGAACAAATGAAACAAAAATAGCACAAACTGGTTCACAACAAAAACCTGAGAAAAAAACTAACTCAGGACATTAAAGAAACTCTGAGCCACAAACTAACACAAAACATTACAATCAGCTCTCACAGCAACAACTACACAGTACATACCAAATGTCTTAGCAACAACCAACATGCCACAACTCTCAGCAATTCTGGTTCCCCTTCCCTCTTCTGAGCAACAGAACTGGGGCTTATATAGCTTCAGAAGGAGTTGGTAATTGGAGACAGCTGCGTCCTGACGAGCTGCTTGTTGGGGAATTTCAGGACCCCATTTCCTGAAATACATACTTGAAAATACACAACCTACAACACAGAAACTGGGGAACGTAACAGCATCTTACCCTCCTCTCTCTCACCCTCTTCCTTCCCCACTCCCTGTTTTCTCTGCTGTTTTCTGGCTGGAGGCATGAATATTCATTTTCCCAGAAGAAATTACGAAAGTCAGCTGATGGGTTTCCAAGAAATGCTGGAACACTGTGAGGCTTGGCATCCCTCCAATAGCTTTTGTTAGTCTCAACTGTATCAATGGCATAATAAACACTACACTGCAGGCTTTGTATACAAGCCTATGAGTCAGAGAGGGACTCATATTTCAATGGTATTTCAGAAATAGATAAACTAATCAGTTTAGCAGGTGGTGTTGTTGAGCTGTTCATAATCATTTTACTTGGTGTTAACTGGTGCACATCACAGGTAGCAGTGTTCTACCTCTAAGTACCTCATATTACCCTTGTAGTGACTTTGTGGAACTACTGTACAGTATAGGAAATGCTTTCCCCTATTTGTAAGGGTGATATTACCATCTTCTGGTAAAAGATGGTATCACACGTCTGAATCCACCCACAGAGCCTCATTGCTGTCCTATTCATTAGGCCTACTTATTACAGTTAATTGGATCAACTATTTTTGACTTACTGAAGAGGAATTGACCACTCATTTTCAGGTAAGTATATTAATGATATTGTATGCTTTGATCATGAGAGTATGAAAGCTACAGTGCCTATAGAAAGTCTAATCCCCCTTAAACTTTTTCACATTTTGTTGTGTTACAAAGTGTGATTGAAACAGATTTAATTGTACTTTTTTGTCATTGAGCGACACAAAATACTCCATAGTGTCAAAGTGAAAAGAAAATTCTACACATTTTTACAACTTAATAAAAATGGTATAACTAAAATATAGTTGTTGCATAAGTATTCACCTAGCAACATTGTAGTGACTCCACAATAATGACCTACATGACAGAGTGATAAGAATACAAATAAAACATTTTTTTTTTTTTTTTGTGCAACAAGGCACTAAAGTAATACTGAAAAGAAAATACATGGCAAAGGAATACACTTTTTGGCCTAACTGCAAAGCCTTATGTTTGGGGCAAATCCAACACAACACAACACATCACTGGTGGCTGCATCATGGTATGGGTATGCTTGACATTGGCAAATACTGTGGTGTTTTTCAGGATGAAAAGAAATGGGATGAAGCTAATCACAGCCAAAATCCTAGAGGAAAACCTGTTTCAGTCTGCTTTACACCAGACACTGGGACAGCAATTCACCTTTCAGCAGGACAATAACCTACAACACAAAGCCAAATCTACACTGGAGTTGCTTACTAAGAAGACAGTCAATGTTCCTGAGCGGCCAAGTTACATTTTTGACTTAAATCTGCTTGAAAATCTAAGACAAGACTTAAATTGCTGTCTAGCCATGATCCCCAACACCTTGACAGAGCTTGAAGAATTTTGAAAAAAAAAAATGGGCCAATATTACACAATACAGGTGTGCAAAGGTCTTATGAGACTTACCCAAGAAGACTCACATCTGTAATCACTGCCAAAGGTGTTTCTAACATGTATTGACTCAGAGGGGTGAATACTTATCTAATCAAGGTATATTAGTGTTTTATTTTCATTAATAAAAATAAAACATTGTTTTCTTCCACTTTGACATAACAGAGTATTTTGTGTAGATTGTTGACAAAAAAATTACAATTTCAATCAATTTTAATCCCACTTTATAACACAATAAAATTGGAAGAAATCCAAGGAGGGTGTAGACTTAATTAAAAAAAAAAAATTCTCCAATGTTTCTTAAAAAGCTATGCTAAATATTTTCCAGCAGTCTCAAAGCCATCACCTCAGTGCCCAAAATTAGATGAATGATATTTTCATTCTAGCTCAGTGTATGAGAAAACAGGACCTTATTGTAGGATGTCACTAGTTACCACAGCCACAAAGTCATGGTTATGACTAAACCCCACCTACTTCTACAATTGATCTTCTTAAAATCAGTTTTTAAACCTTAACCCTAACCACACTGCTAACCTTATGCCTAACCCTAACCTTAAATTAAGACCAAAAAGCTAGTTTTTGTTTTCAAGAATTTTGATCATATAGCCAATTTTGACTTTGTGGCTGTGCTTACTAGTGACAACCATTCTTCCATGACATTTTGCTGATGTCACAATGCAACCGCATTGTGCTGCCCCACTGTCAGACATTCTCACAGCTACAGCTAGTCTCATCATACATCCCTGTGGCACTGTGTGCTGAGACAGTATTTTCCATCAAAGCCCTGTCCCTGTACCTTGTGAAGAGAAGAGGGGAAGCAGGGGGCTGGCGAACACTACGCAGAACCCCCTATCAACACCAGGAAGAAGGAGCCATGACCGCCCTCCGGGACAGCATGTTTTTAGGAGGAGGGAACACATGGAGGAAAGAACTCACCAACGTCACCATGGGGGGGATGCACCCTACGGAGGGGGTCTATGGGATGCTGTCATCGGCTGAGTGTGTGACCCTGGTGCAGAGAATCCTGGCCAGGCTGAGAGTGGGGGAGTGGGAGGAAATCCAGGTGTTCCAGAGGATTCCCCTCCTCCCAGGAGAACCAGTGATGGCCAGTCTGTCCCGCTTCGGAGTCCTAACTAACACTTACCCCCTACATGAAACCCCACTGCTTCAGAGCCTCCAGGGGAGGTGGAGGGCTGGCTGGTGTGGCCTCAAACCCTTCAGCCAGAGAGAGCATCGGCAGCTACTGGAGGATATCAGGGCTTATTTCGGGGAAGCGGTGGCACTCTACTTTGGGTTTGAGAGTTCGTTGGTCAGTGCTCTCCTCCTGAAATCCACCATGTCCATGTTTCTCTATTTCTACCCCCTCAGTCTGGGGAACAACCTGGTCTTTTTCACCCTCTCCAGTGTGGTGTGGTCAGAGCTGTTCTTGCAGGGCTGGGGGAAGAGGAGCAAAGCCCTGGAGAGGGACTGGGGGACTGTGGTCACTCATCAGTCACACAGTCACTCATCAACAGCAGCAGCAGTGCCCAGGGTACCACAGGGCACAGCACCACCACAGCCCCAGATCGATGCCCACCCTTTTGGAAAGATGAGCTGGAGGAGATTGCAACACTCCTTTACCTTCCTAACCTGCACCCTCTGCCTCTCCTCCATCCTGATCCTGATGTATTTACACCTAGTTGGACTAGTGGGGGACATCCTCCTGAGAGAAGAGCTCAGTTTCATCTTTCACCACATCCTTGTCTACCTCCCTGAAATCGCCTTCACGGTTGCCATGGCAGGGATGGACTGTGTTGCATTCCAACTGTCCCAAGGCCTCAGCCCTGATCTCGAGCCACCAGGGCAACAGTCACCATGGCAACGGCCCCTGCTCCCTGAGGTTATCCTCTCCTGCCTCTTCAACCACTTTCCGTCCACTTCTACAGGGCTCTGGTCCTGAATGACCTCATCATGGTGCGCTTCCACCTGTCTGTGCAGCTGGCCACCCACCTGGGCCTCAAGCTGCTCTCCGCCATGATGTTGCCCCGCCTGAGGAGGATGCCCCCTGTCCACGCCCACCAGGAATGTCAGTCTCCCGTCCTTAGACAAATCACAGAACAGAGCAACAGACCACCGTGTGACACCTAGACCTGGAGCTACCTGGAGCTCCTCATCTCCTACTGCCACGTCATGTTCTTCTCAGGCATCTACCCCCAGTGTGCCCTCTGGTGCCTGTTGACCATCATAGCTGCATCCTGCATGGACTTGTGGCACCTGTGTTCAGGCGTGCGCCGCCCCTTCCCCAGAACATCCCCCAGGGGTAATGTTTTGTGGCAGCGGATCTTCGGGGGCTTTGAGGCCCTGGCTGTCCTGCTCAACTCTCTCCTGCTGTGGTCCTCTCTGGAGTTCATGCTTCTCTTTCTGAGCTCCACTGGGTGGGAGATGCTCAGGGCCTTCCTCCTGCTGCAGCTGTTGCTGCTGAGCCTGAGGTGGGCGGTCACCTTCCTACTCCTCCACCTGGCCTGGGCTGTTGGCAGAAAGGCAGAGCGGCCTGAGATTCGCCAACCCCGCCTCCATAGGCTCCATCACCACCACCAACAGCAGCAGCAACACTCTCACATACTGTAGAGATGCAGCAGCCAATCAGCTTTAGGCTTTGTGGGAGGATAATTGTATCTTGCAAATAAAGTGAGGAGTGAGGATTGACACAGGTGTGCTGTGTGTGTGTGTGTGTGTGTGGGGTTGTCATTTTTATTTGACAGAGTCTATCAACTTTGGCATTAGCGTACAGAAAGCTTTCTCAAACAAATCAAACTCACACATCTATATCCGGGATCTTTAGAGGGCCATTTCTGTCCCATTTACTGTAGGCCAGGGTTCTTCAATTCCGGTCCTGGAGGGCCGAAACACCTCTGTTTTTCATCCTCTCCTTCTAATCAGGGGCTAATTCAGACCTGGGACACCAGGTGAGTGCAATTAACTACCAGGACCGGAATTGAAGAACCCTGCTGTAGGCTATTACCATTGCATGGTGATAACAGTCAGCCAATTAACACTTCCTTCCTGGCAGTGGGACTGACAGATGGTGCTAAGAGAGGCTAAACTCAGTGGTCATATCTGTGACCTCACAGATTAGACACTCTCCACTGAGTCTGATCACAGACAGGATAAAGTCCTAGTAGGAGAAAGTGTTTAATTATCAGCTTTTTGAGACTGATATATGTTTGGTAAACACATGCCCTAGCTACAGTATGTAACAAATGTGTATCTGCATTAATAAAGATCCTGCACATTACTAGATTACAGTGGCATTTTACAGTGTTTATGGATTTTTACTGTGGCCTTCCAGTGCCACAAGAGGGTGCTGCTTGCCTTGGGTCCTTCAAACATTGCTGTTTCTTTCTAAATTGCAACACAGAAATAGCAGGTAGTCCCCTGGGTTCTTTCTTCTACATTCTAAGATATATTATAACTTAAAATGAATATAATGTGAACGTTATTGTAGTTCTAGACTTTGGCCTAAACAATATAGAAGGTTCTCTTTTGTCATTCTATCTTACCTGTTGTCATTCTATGTTACCTGCCAACAGGAAAGGACTGAACCCTTGACTCAGAAAAACAGATTTCTGGTGTTAAAACAGAACACTGTTTCCACTATTCATCTGAATCATATCATTACATTGTTTTATATGTGGATGGACTATTTTGGTTACTCCATGTCATTCAGGACAATAATGTTTATAATGAGTTGCCAGTGGTACCTGAGATGGGAAGGGGGATCCCAGACACACATTGAGAGTCCAGAAAGCTGTCTGTCTCACCTCTAACTTATGGCAGATAGAGAGAGACCCCCAGTGACACCTTAGCTTTGGCCACAGAGGCACCAGCTCATGTTGAAGTAGACTGGGTGGGTTATGGTCAGCTAACTCTGCTTGCTGAGTCAAACATGGTTGCACCCAGGATAATAGTCATCTAGCTTTCAAAATGCATATGGGTCCAAGCATATAACAAAAACATTTTTAAATGCCAATTACAGTAGGTCCTTGGTTGTTCACTGTCACACATGACTATAACATGAAGGACATAAACTTTCACGTAGCAAGATAAATTAGACAGAGTTGATTTGAAAAGGATATTTAATGTATGCACTTAATTTCCCCTCACTGGATTGTATTAACAAACTGTACAATACTGATAAGCAGAGCCTGATGGGACAAAACTGAGCTATGTACAGACTGAGATATGATTACGGCATTTGTAAGTTTATTGAAACATTGATAGTAGTTTTGATTACCTTCACATTTATGCAATCCTTGATAATGACATTTATCTGAATTGTGGATGACGTGTCATTTTGATCGAACACTGAAGAGTAGTTACACCTTTACAAGCAGAGCAATTAAATGAGAGAGGACGTCTTTTGTACATTGTAAACATTTGTAATGAAATTGTAATGTTATATACAACACAGATTTCAGTCTTACAAAGCATGGAATGTTCAAGCTAAAACTAATTCAAGTTTTTGCCATCGTAGTTCATTGCCACAATTTGAATGATGCAGTTCTACCATCCTAGTTCCTTAGTGATATATTTGGAATGTTAATGTTATAGAGGGACTGGTATTAGTGACCTCCAGTATCAGTCCATTTCCCGTGGCAGTGGCCCGTTCACCATACCTGCCTCCCAATGCTGCCACAGAGGAGTTTTCTGGCCGCCTGCCTTGTAAACCTTGGGCTCCTGGAGAGATAATGCAGGACACAGGAAATGGATTTAGCTAGTCTGATTAGCAGGTTAGGTTTGCTTAGATTTCAGTCTGAATCTCAATTTAGTCACACACTACTTGAATATAACTACATCCCTTGTCAGATGTCAAACATTATAGTGCAGTCATTTATGAAAATAAATGTTGAGGTCGGTTTTGCCAGTGTAGATACACCGCTTCTAAACATAACCCCTACTGTTACATTGCTAGCAGAGACAGCCGCTGAAATTGTCGCTACCCCTATTACTAGTCTGTTTAACCTCTCTTTCATAACGTCTGAGATCCCCAGAGATTGGAAAGCTGCCGCGGTCATCCCCCTCTTCAAAGGGGGTGACACTCTAGATCCAAACTGCTACAGACCTATATCCATCCTGCCCTGCCTTTCGAAAGTATTCGAAAGCCAAGTTAACAAACAGATCATCGACCATTTCGAATACCACCGTACCTTCTCCGCTATGCAATCCGGTTTCCGAGCTGGTCACGGGTGCACTTCAGCCACGCTCAAGGTCCTAAACGATATTATAACCGCGATTGATAATAGACAGTACTGTGCAGCCGTCTTCATCGACCTGGCCAAGGCTTTCGACTCTGTCAACCACCGCATTCTTATTGGCAGACTAAATAGCCTTGGTTTCTCAAATGACTGCCTCGCCTGGTTCACCAACTACTTCTCAGATAGAGTTCAGTGTGTCAAATCGGAGGGCCTGTTGTCTGGACCTATGGCAGTCTCTATGGGGGTGCCACAGGGTTCAATTCTTGGGCCGACACTTTTCTCCGTGTATATCAATGATGTCGCTCTTGCTGCTGGTGACTCTCAGATCCACCTCTACGCAGACGACACCATTTTGTATACATCTGGCCCTTCATTGGACACTGTGTTAACAAACCTCCAAACGAGCTTCAATGCCATACAACAATCCTTCAGTAGCCTCCAACTGCTCTTAAACACTAGTAAAACTAAATGCATGCTTTTCAATCGAACGCTGCTGGCACCCGCCCACCCGACTAGAATCACCACTCTCGACGGGTCTGACCTAGAGTATGTGGACAACTACAAATACCTAGGTGTCTGGTTAGACTGTAAACTCAACTTCCAGACTCACATAAAGAATCTCCAATCCAAAGTTAAATCTAGAATCGGCTTCCTATTTCGCAATAAAGCCTCCTTCACTCATGCTGCCAAACATGCCCTCGTAAAACTGACTATCCTACCGATCCTTGACTTCGCGATGTAATTTACAAAATAGCCTCCAACACTCTACTCAGCAAATTGGATGTAGTCTATCACAGTGCCATCCGTTTTGTCTCCAAAGCCCCATACACTACCCACCACTGTGACCTGTACGCTCTTGTTGGCTGGTCCTCACTACGTGTTCGTCGTCAAACCCACTGGCTCCAGGCCATCTATAAATCACTGCTAGGTAAATCCCCGCCTTATCTTAGCTCATTGGTCACCATAGCAGCACCCACCCGTAGTCTGCGCTCCAGCAGGTATATCTCACTGGTCATTCCCAAAGCCAACACCTCCTTTGGCCGCCATTCCTTCCAGTTCTCTGCTGCCAATGACTGGAACGAATTGCAAAAATCTCTGAAGCTGGAGACTCTTATCTCCCTCAATAACTTTAAGCATCAGTTGTCAGAGCACCTTACCGATCACTGCACCTGTACACAGCCCATCCGAAATTAGCCCACCCAACTACCTCATCCCTATATTGTTATTTATTTTGCTCTTTTGCACCCCAGTATCTCTATTTGCACATAATCTCTTGCACATCTAGCATTCCAGTGTTAATACTATTGTAATTATTCTGCACTATAGCCTATTTATTGCCTTACCTCCATAACTTGCTACATTTGCACACACTGTATATATATTTTCTGTTGTATTTCTGACTTTATGTTTTTTTTTACCCCATATGTAACTCTGTTGTTTTTATTGCACTACTTTGCTTTATCTTGGCCAGGTCGCAGTTGTAAATGAGAACCTGTTCTCAACTGGCTTACCTGGTTAAATAAAGGTGAAATAAAAAATAAAAAAATAAATTGCAATCCTTTTGATGATACATCCAGTAAGAGTTTGTGAGTGAACGACATGTTGCGTTTCTGTCACAGGGAGGAAACTTTTAGGAAGGCAGAGCTGTACCTGTGTTAGTCCAGGGTTCTCCCTAGCACTCTTAGGATTGGGAGGAGGCCAGGTCCGATCCAACTTCCCCTTGGATTGTCGGCCATCAACTAAAGAGAGGCAGGATAAGGAATAAGGAAATGGGATAAGGAAATTATTTACAGACTGATATCCATTGCAGTACTATATCTCCTACTGTAATTCCTCCGATGGCTATTCTTTGGAACTAGTTCATTTTATTTGAATCATGCTATAAGTCAAGGAAATAATCTTCTTCTGTCTGTCCCCCCCAGAACTCTAATATCAATGGTCACAGGTCACAGCCATGTAGACAATCATCCCCATGCCCACAAGTCATTTATCAATCTAGAATATACACACTCATATGATTCTACATTACATGACAGGAATAAGTTGTGACTGCACTGTCCTCACAGAACCCTAACCCCCTGCTGCCCCCCAAGACATATCTGCCATCTCAAACATGCAGATGCCCAGAACACCCTTGAGCTGAACTTCCTGGACAGCGGAGTACTAGTGTGGTAACTTTGGTTACATCATCCTACAAAGTCACCCTGTGGCATGTGCTGCTGATTCAGATAAGTGTTCAGCCAGAGTGATCTTGCCCTAACCGCTGGTGACATGGATGACACTAAGTTGACGACAATACTGTGCCCATAATAACATTATCTGATGCTAATGCAAATAGGCAGACATTCAAGTGCTTGGGCTAGGATGAATGTGTGCTGTGGAATGAATGAAGCTAGAACTGGCTTATTCACTTGCCATCAGCTAGGTGTGTTTATCAAACGTTGACGCAACACCATATGATGATGGTACAAACAAATACTTTCTGCTAAAATTTGAACATACTGTATGACTCTCCTCCTCACTATGCCCCAATTCAAACACAAAGGAATTCTAAGTGTAATACAGGACATATCCACTGACCTGATGCTTTGAAAGAGGAAGTGGATGAGGGAGTGAGTGTGGTAGGTGAGCCTGGGCCGGGGTCCTCTGTGCTGTCTGGCCTGCCCCCACTGACTCCTGTCTCTCCGTACAGACTGCACCTCTGCCTGCGCAGCTCCTCCTCCCTCTCCCTGGCTTCCCGGATGTCCTTCTCCACCTCCGGCTTCATGGCCAGTGAGGGACGCAGCTTAAAGAAGGGGTTCTCCCTGAGGATGTCGGAGCCCTCGTCCTCATGCCCTGGCTGTTCTCCCCTCACCTCATCCGTGGCCTCCTCCTCAGTAAAGACAGTGCCCCCTATAATTAGGCAGTCTAGGCTTCTGCAGAGGCGCTGGGCTCCTCTGTCTTGGTTCGGATAGTGGGCTATGATTGTGTCGTCACTTTCCAGAATAATCACCTTCCGCTCTACTTCTTTATCCGCTGGTTGGCTCTCTGCACTTGGGTTTTGGCCTGAGCTAGCCTCCTTTTGGCTCTTTAAGTCAAACATCTGGTGGGAGTGGGCTCTTGAGAGAGGGCAGCCTTTGAGAGAGACAAGCTCCATGCTACGCGTCCTCTCCAGCACAGAGGGGTAGACATGACCTCTCATCCCCAGGCTTGCTGTGGTGGGGGGTCTCCTGTGCCTGGTGGGTCCTTCTACATTGCCTTGTTGGAAGGCTTCAAACAACAGCTTCCTCTCCCTCATCTGGCGTACTGTTCCCTTGCTGTAGACTCCAGGGATCTTCCCCATGTTCACCAGGACCAGCTCCCTCTGGATCTCCTGGCTGATCTCCTTCTGCATCTTCTTCTCTGAGAACTGCCAGTCAGCGCCCTGCCCCGGCCCCACCTTAGAGGACAGTGTCTTAGCCAGCAGGGGAGTCTTCATCAGTGGGATGTCCACCACCTCCTGACCTTCCTGGGTATTTGACATGCACCTGGACCGCCACAGGCTCTGCTCCCTCTCAGCAGTTCGCTGGATCTCCCTCTCGATGGGAGTCTCATTCTGGGGTGGGGGAGCCTTGTTGTCAATAGTGGGGTCTGTGGTCGTCTGGATCTCGTGTGTGCCGACAGGGGAGAAGTCAGTGGACACCCCGCTGTCACTCTGGTCATCGTCACTGCATTCTGTCTCTATCCTGACCATAGGCTGGACACTGAGCTGGGCAGGAGGATGAGACTGGACCTCCTCCGCTTTCTCTCCTCTCACTGTTTGAATATCTTCTTTCTCTGGAATCTCTGTGTCCTCCTCACTTAATGCTGCCTTCTCTTCCACCTCGATAGTGTGAAGCTGTACTCTCTCTCCCTGCTCTCTCTCTTCACCGGTTCCCTCATTCCCTCCTTCCTCTTCTTCTTCTTCCTCCTCCCTCCTACACTCGATTCTCTCTACCTCCTGGTAGCCTGTATCCTGATTGGCTGTCTTCATGGCTACCTGGTGTGAAGGCGGAGGCTCCTGTGGCACCTGTTTTCCGTCCTGTCTCTGTTGCACCAGGTGCAGGCGATGCAGCAGCTGCTCCCCCTGCTGGATGTCTTTAGCTACTGTCAGGCTGCCAGCCTCCTGCTGCTCCTGCTGCTCAGAGGCAGGTGACTGAGGTGAGGGCACTGATACCTGTTCTCTGGATAAGCCTCTTGAAATAGAAAGGTGAGGCTGGGGGCACTGGACGTCACTGCTAGCACTGTCTCTCCTGACCCACTCGTCTTTGGTCATGTCGTAGTCTAGTGATCTACCATCGACCATGTCCTCAACATCACTGTTACTCTCGTCTGTATGTTCTGGCTCCATGATGGTCCCTTCATAGGTTGGATGACTATTGTTGTCAAGGCAGTGCTCTGGCTCAGACTCCCTTGTCTGTGATGACAGGACAGGATCTGTCTCTTTCAGAATGCTGACTTCCATGTTCGGATGTGGCTGCTCTGGGCTACTGGCACCCACTGCTTTATATCCGTCTGTTGGTGGTGGCGTGGCAGAGCCAGTTCCTTCAGTCAGCACTGTGATATCCACAGTTCCTCCCTTCTTCAGTTCAGTCAGCTGCTCCTCTTCCACTCTTACTGTAGCCTTGTCCATGATTGGAGTGCTGCTAGGCTGCTCAGCATGGACTCCATCTAAGCTCCTGGGATTTTCTTTAGCCTCTGTGACGCTTATGGCCCCACCTGAGACTTTTATATTGGGCTCCATAGTGCTGCCCTCTTCTGGACAAGAGGGGTCTGTGCATAGTGGGGGAAGGATGAAGACATCGTCATCCTCCTCCATCCCATTGGGGTGGCCTGCAGTGACCAAAGGGGGAGGAGGAGGTATGACAGCCTGCCAGGCCTCACAGGGCTTTTCCCCAGAAGTCAGGGAGGAGTTGTCTTTGGCCATATCTGTGTCCTCTGCTGGTTTACAGCCAACCTCCATCCAGAGACCACAATCCTCCTGGGAGACTGGACTCTTAGGAGATTGGGGGCTGACCATGGGCTCTGTTTCCATAGTGATGGGGTATAATTCCGTAACTTGAACTTCACACCTTTTTAATATTTTATTTTTCTCCTTTCCTTGTCTGGTTTCAGTCTCACAATCTGAAAAATATGTTAATGACTTTGCAATTAGAGGCATGTTATTTGAGCCCTTCAAAAAACATATACCACTAGGCCTAGATAGGCTACCATTCGGTAAACCAAATAATTACGAAATGTGTTTCAAGTGTGTACAACAAATTGTCGTAGATGTCAGGTAATACCAGCAGAAATAGGACAGTAAACCGTTTAAAGTAAAGCAGAAATAGGACTGTAAAGTAAATGTTTGTGAATCTGCTGTTGCCCAAGTTTATTTTGAGGAATGCTGTAAGATCAGTTGAAAGAAAGGTTGACTGTCTGTGAAATGTTCATCAACTTTGGCCTGGCATAATGTGACTTTTTGGGAATTGATTACAGTACGAGCATTTCATATCACTAAAACATGGAACTTGGATAAAAAAAATATATACTAAAAAATTGCAACTTCACCCTTTTAAGCTTTAAAATTAAGCATATTATCTGAAAGTTGTAGTGCATTCTGTTCTCTCTCACCTGACATATTTACTAGCTGACACTACAATGGTGATGCAGTTGACCTGAGGAGAGTTCTGCTTACCAGGGGGAAAGAGTAATCAGCTTTTCACTGTCTGGCACATCCACTATGTATCTGCTAAGGGACCCCCTCCTTCACAGCCTTCTCCTCCAGAGCCATATCACTTTCAGCCTTTGACTTCATGACAACATACTCATTTAAACTCCTGCCAATTTAGAAATCTCTAATGTGAGAACCAGTGAACCACATTATGAAAATTCATGTTTACTGTATGTCATTTGCATGAATGTCTCCAGACACCATACCTGTTAAAATGACTCCAGATGTTTTACTATGCATAATGGGAAACTGATCAGAACTCATGCCTTGTCATTGAGGTTGTGCAGTTCTGTCTGTCAGCGTGTCTAATTACAAATACTCCCATGTAATCTACAGATGTAGGATCTTAATTTTAAAACAGTTTGCTACAGCAGAAATATAATCCTGCAGCAACAGGAAATGTGAATTATTGTGTGGATTATAATTAATGGCCATTTTTGTAGAGGTTGATACATTTTTTGTTAGGGCAAATCAAGTCTGAAATGTAAAAGTGGAAATGACCAACTTTAGAAGCCTTTTTAAAACTTTAATACACTACACGTTTGCATTTCCTGCCGAGCAGGAAAATTCTCAGCAACAAAAGAGTGATGAAATTAAATCTGTAGTCACCTCAGGTGCAGGTGAGATATATATGTCTATATTTACCCTCAGGCTTATAGCCATAATCCAGCCCTGGATTATCAACACGCCAGCCACGCTATGTATGAAGTGATAGCATAGCAACACAGTATATTAATGATATTTAATGAGCTTATAGCTTAGTTTCCATCTCCTCCATTAAGGGGAAGTCAGCCAAACATTTCTAAGTGATACAAATACAAGCTTGTCCTTGAAAACCACAACTAATCATACATATTACCTTCTGAAATATCAAATATCCTGAAATCTCAAATATTTAAAGCATTTTTGTGGGAATAAACTGTAGGCTGTATAAATCTATATTAAAGCAAAGCTAGATGCTTGTTTCAAAGAGTATGAGTTGTTACTTTGTGATCAATAATTACAGCCATACTGATCAAAACCATTATTATTAGTTTATGAAAACTGAATGGGTTATGGAAATTAAATGTAAATTAATCATATGCATCTGTGAGTGCTATTAATGACAAAACATTGGTAACTAACAGTATAATATCAGAATACGGCAAGGTACTGTAAAATGAATAATAATAATAATAAGAAGAAGAAGAAGAAGAAGAAAGAGACCCACCTGTTTGCAGTGTTGTGGCTGTGTCCAGGCTTCTGTCTGAATGATGCTGCTAGGGTGCTGCTGAGACCCGTGAGAGGTGAGACTGCCTGTCACTCAAACGGCGAAGGGGCTGAAGCCGTTTGGCTACAACTCGAATTGCTACAGGGCTGGCCCATGTGGGGAAAATTTGAGGGAAAATGGCGCAGCACAGCTTCCAGAAAAATAGTCTCTCTTTTAAACTAGGGATTTCATGGCTAATTGAGGTAAGACATTAATTCTGCTCATATATTAAGTATGTATGAACTACACATTGACACATCCAGCCCAAAGCGGGAGGTAAAAAATATATATTCTGAAGTCGCCAAAGTTCCGGAGCATGTCTTTAATGGTATGTAACCTTAGCTCATTTGCAATACAGAGACCTATACATGAAAGTCCTGACAGGAATGTTGGTACTGTTCATCAAAAGGAAAGAAAGAGACAAACATAAATCGTAAGAATATTAAATATATTTTGTTTTGATAATCACAAACAAATTCCAGTTTTTTTTTTTATTCACCGTCATTAACAGACATGGCTAAATCGAAATTCAACTATCAAACACACTTACACATACAAATCGCACTGAATAGATGTAATGGCAACCAACCCTTCTTTAACAGATTGTTTTGGTCACTGATGGAATACAGTATCATATTCATAACCAATTTGATTACTGATGAGGACACTAATAGTAGAGGACACTCTAAAAGTAGAGAACAAAAGGGTTAGTTGCCATTGAAATTGAAATAGGCACATCAGGAATTTCTGAGAATAATAATAATTTAAAAATCTATTTCCAAAAAGAAACAGATCAGTGGTTGTTCTATTCTTCATCTTTGGTGCATTCCTAGAGGACATAATGCTGAGTACTTTTTTCTGGCTGATACAACAAATCCAAAAGGCAGAGGAGGAGTGTGAGATGAGTGCTGCTGGGATTCTGGCAGTAAAACCTAGCTGCATTACTTAACTATGTCCAGCAGGAGGCAGAAGGGCTTAGTAACAGTCACACTGGAGTCTGTTCACAGAGCTGTTTGAAGAGCGGAGGATAACAGTAAACACTCCATGACACAAGCCATGTGGTACTGTAGTCTCAGAGGATACCAGTGACATTTTAGATGAGGAGCAAAGGCACGGTTCTCTGGAGCACACCCTGTGCATTTTAGACAATGTTGACCATTCATAGAGAGAGAGAGAGAGAGAGAGAGAGAGAGAGAGAGAGAGAGATTTTGGCCAGTGTATGCAGCATCACATGATAGAGCAGCACTTGGTCTTGTGTTCGGATTCCCTCTTTCCTGTTTCCTCTGCTCTGTAGCGTGGGGTTGGTCTGGGGGGATCATCCTCATGTCCCAGATCCTCAACCTCTTCCTGAGTGTAGCCCAGGATGGCAGGTGGGACAGAGCCTTCCACAAAGTCCACCAATCCACTCATGTCCTCTTCATCATCCTCATGCCCCACAGCCTCAACCTCTTGCTCAGTGTAGCCCAGGAAGGGTTCAGTCTCAGACCCAAGAACCGGAGACTGAAGAACAATCTCCTCCTCACCCACGTCAGAAATGATCACCCGCTCCACCTTCACCAACTCTCGATCATCCTCATGGCCCAGACCCTTGCTCTCTGCCTTTACCTCAGTGTAGCCCAGGAAGGTCAGTGTGACAGCGCCCTCCACAAGGTCTACCTGACCTACTCCTACCTCCTCGTCCATCTCATCATCCCCATGCCCCTCATCCTCTTCCTCTTTGTAGCCCAGGGTTGTTGGTGTGGCAGGGTCCTCCACAATGTCCACTTCCTCTTCCATCCCACCACCAACCTTTATCTCCTCCTCTGCCTTCTGTTGTGGTACAACTGGGACCTCATCTAGCAGAACTTGCATCCCAACATCGTTGATGACACTGAGGATCTGTCCCAGCTCCTCAACAGAAGGCTGCCCCTCTTCCCCGCCGACGTGGTGGACGCTCTTCCTGCTGTCATTGAACACCGTCTCCCCCAAGGCCCCGGGTGCTCCAGACACGGGCACCACAGACCTGACCTTGGTGACCCCTGTCTTTGAATCCCTCTCCACCTGCACCGCAACCATCCCCAGCACTGCAACACAGAGGAGGGAGAAATTATCCAGGGCAATATAACAGTCAAGTCACTATATTTGGAATCATGGTCAGAGCATGGATTACCTGGGCTACATAAACATAAAATATTAATGTTATATTCTCCACATACCACTACTCAAATACTATCAATATAGCCTTTCCCCTAAAGCAAGGCCTACATTACCAGAAGGTGAAGGGTGAGGAGGCACATTTTTGTGGCATATGTCAGAGCCCTCTTTGCTAATGTCAGCCTGCACAACATGAGTAAACAACACATGGTCAATGTGCAGCCTCACAGTGCACCACCCAGTACCCTTTCCACTCTCCATAGCCCCCAGCATGCATCAGAAATGTACCAAAAGAAACAAAGTGGGCTAAATATAACTATCGCCTGCATTCTGCTCCAGCCCTTCACCCCAGCCAACCACATCGTTAAGCCTTACCCTGGAGGCAAAACCCAGCCACAGGAACAGGAAGTCAAGGTCCCTCCACTCAGTAAATACACACATATTGAGAAAAATATGGAGAGAAATATGGTTTCCCTCATAGCGAAGGTATGTATACATTTTCACTATGACTGGGCCTGTCCCAAATCAATGGTGTGGAGGATGATGATGAGCACTACCACATTTCTGTGGTGGAATCCTCCCCGTACAGTACCTGATCGACCTTCCAGTCCATTCTCACGGAGAACCCTCTCCCTTATTGGCCCAGGGATCTGACTCCCAGCAGCTTTGATGATGTCTAAAGGATAAAGATACAGTGAGCTAATACAAAACCATTGTACTGCATATTTCCATCTACAAAGGCTAATGTGCTGTGCGACAATCATGCGTTTGAGTTATATCATATCAATTATAAAACAATCACAGCTGTGGCTTCATTCTGTCACCCTGATTACATTAATGTCAGTCAGAAAGAGATGAAAGAACAGTCACATGCAGGATGGTCTAAGAGAAAGTGAGAGTGAAAGAGATATCCAGGCCTAGGGCTAAAGGACCATGCAGGTGAAGCTTACCTGGTATCCCAACCTCTTCAATGTCAGCCTATGGGGAAACAGAGGAGACCATTTTAAGTGGAACCCCAGGTCCAATCGGTCCTACAGTCACTGTCTCCCCCAAACACTTTACTCTTCATCCCTGATCTCTCCCAGGCCCGACGCACTGCCATAAATATGTCACAGTAATCATTAGAGAAGTGTGGCGCTGGGCTCAGCTTCGTCACGCCATGAGCGTTAGAGATGAATACCACACTGACTGTCCTTACCAAGTGTGAGCTAAATATGGACCATACATGAACCTGAATGGAAAAGTTCACGTAATGGACCAATATATTATATACACTAAGTGTAAAAAACATTAGGAACACCTGCTTTTTCCATGACAGACTGACTAGGTGAATCCAGGTGAAAGCTATGATCCCTTATTGATGTCACCTTTTCTAAATAAGCCATGGATGGAGATAGGGATTTGGACTTGTGGTTTTACTTAATTCTCCGTACTGGACAATGATTATAACGGCAATTCTGATCCAACCCTAAATTCATACATTGTGCCTCTGGCCTGAGAGGATGGAAGTTCAATATGTAGCTAGATATACAGTGGCTTGCGAAAGTATTCACCCCCCTTGGCATTTTTCCTATTTTGTTGCCTTACAACCTGGAATTAAAATGGATTTTTCTGGGGTTTGTATCATTTGATTTACACAACATGTCTACCACTTTGAAGATGCAAAATATTTTTTCTTGTGAAACAAACAAGAAATAAGCTAAAACTTGAGTGTGCATAACTATTCACCCCCCCAAAGTCAATACTTTGTAGAGCCACCTTTTGCAGCAATTACAGCTGCAAGTCTCTTGGGGTATGTCTCTATAAGCTTGGCACATCTAGCCACTGGGATTTTTGCCCATTCTTCAAGGCAAAACTGCTCCAGCTCCTTCAAGTTGGATGGGTTCCGCTGGTGTACAGCAATCTTTCAGTCATACCACAGATTCTCAATTGGATTGAGGTCTGGGCTTTGACTAGGCCATTCCAAGACATTTAAATGTTTCCCCTTAAACCACTCGAGTGTTGCTTTAGCAGTATGCTTAGGGTCATTATCCTGCTGGAAGGTGAACCTCCGTCCCAGTCTTAAATCTCTGGAAGACTGAAATAGGTTTCCCTCAAGAATTTCCCTGTATTTAGCACCATCCATCATTCCTTCAATTCCGACCAGTTTTCCAGTCCCTGCCGATGAAAAACATCCCCACAGCATGATGCTGCCACCACCAATTTTAGTCTCATCTGACCAGAGTACCTTCTTCCATATGTTTGGGGAGTCTCCCACATGCCTTTTGGCAAACACCAAATGTGTTTGCTTATTTTTTTCTTTAAGCAATGGCTTTTTGCTGGCCACTCTTCCGTAAAGCCCAGCTCTGTGGAGTGTACGGCTTAAAGTGGTCCTATGGACAGATACTCCAATCTCCGCTGTGGAGCTTTGCAGCTCCTTCAGGGTTATCTTTGGTCTCTTTGTTGCCTCTCTGATTAATGCCCTCCTTGCCTGGTCCATGAGTTTTGGTGGGCGGCCCTCTCTTGGCAGGTTTGTTTTGGTGCCATATTCTTTCCCTTTTTAAATAATGGATTTAACGGTGCTCCGTGGGATGTTCAAAGTTCCGGATATTTTTTTATAACGCAACCCTGATCTGTACTTCTCCACAACTTTGTCGCTGACCTGTTTGGAGAGCTACTTGGTCTTCATGGTGCCGCTTGCTTGGTGGTGCCCCTTGCTTAGTGGTGTTGCAGACTATGGGGCTTTTCAGAACAGGTGTATATATACTGAGATCATGTGACACTTAGATTGCACACAGGTGGACTTTATTTAACTAATTATGTGACTTCTGAAGGTAATTGGTTGCACCAGATCTTATTTAGGGCTTCATAGCAAAGAGGGTGAATACATATGCACGCACCACTTTTCCGTTAATTTATTTTTTAGAATTTTTTGAAACAAGTTATTTTTTTCATTTCACTTCACCAATTTGGACTATTTTGTGTATGTCCATTACATGAAATCCAAATAAAAATCAATTTAAATTACAGGTTGTAATGCAACAAAATAGCAAAAACACCAAGGGGGCACTGCAAGGCACTGTAGTAGACTAATGTTAACTAGCTGGCTCATCGTTGCCCATGAAAGTAAGTTGGGCTAGCGAGCAAACATTTTAGCCAGATAGCCTAGGACAACAAAAACTAAAAGCGTGTACTGTATGACAAGTCGTGGACCGTTTCGGCAACATGAAAGAGAGGAGGATGGCATTGGCGTTTCTCTACAAGTAGGGTGAGTCAACATGCACACACATCAGTACCATGGACAGCTGTACGTTGATTGGACTAAATCGTTTTTGGTATCTTTTAGTTGTCACTGTATTAGACTAAGCATAGGTGATTTGATGTTGAAATGTTGAAGTTGAAATGGTGCTGGAATAGTGGAGGCAGCTCCTGTTTTATTTGCGACATGCAGTAACACTCCGGTGTTCTAAATCTACAGTTGTTTAGTAGTCCGAAAATGTCGGAAACATTAACTTGCTTGACCATGCTGTAGGTCATGTAACTGTTTGTTACATGCAATATGCTTTGTGGACTTCACCGGACAGAGGTTGCTCTCCGGTTTTGTGATGAAACAAAGGTGTGATTTAATTTATTCTGCCACTGTGTCTTCTTATTGTCTCGGCCTTAGGCCTATATATCAAGGTGTCAAGGCATATGAACTAACAGCTTATAGAGCAAACAACGCAGTTATCACAACACATACGTTTTAATATGGCATTTCTTTCTGGCTTGGCTTCCCCAGAGATTTTACCCACGCACCGCTACTGGTGGAATGCTTTTGACCCCTTTGAGTCCATGCCCGACGAATTGAGGCTGTTCTGAGGGCAAAGGGGGGTGCAAATCAATATTAGGAAGGTGTTCCTAATGTTTTGTACACTCAGTATATGTTCTCCTGTAGAGTTCACAGTTGGTACGGGGTCAATGTCCTGTCAGTTAATAGATAGACACCCTTTAGGGCTCCCCTAATGGGTAGGGCTATAATGTCACTAAATGTCAAAGAGTTAAGAGTTTTCCATAGGGTAGCGCACTACATACACTCCAACTAACAGGGGATTGGCACTTGCAATTTAATGTGGTTTGATTTCCAAAGGGAGGCAGAAACAAATCTGTTGAAAAGGTCATAACTGTATGACCAAGTGGATACTTTACTATAGAGAAGAGTGGTGTCTGCTGAATATTAATTATCTGTAGAATCAAAGACTTAGTGAGGAAAAAGATCTTGAACTGCTGTAGTTGTGAAATATTGAAGCTATTTATATTACACAGTTTCAAACTGAATCAGCTGTTATTGATGTTAAAACATTGAGACTATTGAGTAAAACAGACCATTGGGGTAAAAAAAGTATACTGAACAAAAATATAAACACAACATGCAATAATTTCAAAAGATTTTACTGAGTTAAAGTTCATAGAAGGAAATCCGTCAATTGAAATAAAGTCATTAGGCCCTAATCTATGGATTTCCCAAGTGGGGCCCATCCACTTCGGAGCCAGGTCCACCCACTGGGGAGCCAGGCCCAGCCAATCAGAATGAGTTTTTCCTCACAAAAGGGCTTTATTACAGACATAAATACTCCTCAGCACCCCCTGTCCCCCTCCTCAGACGATCCTGCAGGTGACAATGTCGGATGTGGAGGTCCTGGACTGGTGTGGTTATGCGTGGTCTGCGGTTGTGAGGCCGGTTGGATGTACTACCAAATTCTCTAATACGACGATGCTCTGGTGGACATTCCTGCAGTCAGCATGCCAATTGCATGCTCCCTCAAAACTTGAGACATCTGTGGCATTGTGTTGTGTGACAAAACTGCACATTTTAGAGTGGCCTTTTCTTGTCCCCAGCACAAGGTGCACCTGTGTAATGATCATGCTGTTTAATCAGCTTCTTGATATGCCACACCTGTCAGGTGGATGGATTATCTTGGCAAAGGAGAAATGCTCACTTTCTATGTTGCGTTTATATTTCTGTTCAGTATATATTGGGGAAAATCTGATAAGCTATTTAATATGGAACTGAGGTATTTTAGTTGATTTGAGTATATTAGAAATCATATTGAACCTCAGGTTCTCAGAATTTCTCTGCTTTCTCCACTTGCCTGGCTGTGGTTCTGGGCACTGGTGACTGTGTAGCTTGTGGATTCAATGACCTCCACTATATCCTCTTCAGTTGGCAACCTAATACACATACATACACACGATGATGACCGTAACATCCCATGACACATGAAACCAACACATTAACATACAAACGCATTCACACATACAATACATACATGCAGAGGCATGACTACAGTTCAGGGGAGGGTCCGTATCAAGTGCTTTATGTAAGAGATATATAAACATCTGAGCATATTAACTCCCTCAGCCAACAGGCATGGGTAGTGATAGGTTGTGTGTGTGTGTTTGTGTGTGTGTGTGTGTGTGCGCGCTGTGGGTGTGCCGTGGGTGTCTCACTCCTCTGTGTAGTCCTCAGCGCTGCGCCCTAGGGGCAGGCTGAGGGTTCTCGCTCAGCCACTGGTCCCTCAAGGACTTCCGCTGTGAGGAGAGATATGGAGAGAGGGATGGAGAGAGAGAGAGGGATGGAGAGAGAGAGGGATGGAGAGAGGGAGAGAGAGGGATGAGAGAGAGAGGGCGAGAGGGATGGAGAGAGAGTGAGAGGGATAGAGAGAGAGAGAGAGAGAGGGTTGGTGACTATGACTAGGGTCTGCTGTGTCCTGTGCAGTTAGCATATGCATGGAACGGCCTACGCTCTGAGCCATATCGCTCAGCATGCAGCTCCCCCACCTGCCAGCTCATCCTTTCAAAACAAGCCTATTCTCCCAAATTCCCCATAGCAGAAAAAGCAAAAAACAACAAAAGCCTTCTGTCTCTATGAATACTGAAACGGTCATCCAGTATGCAGTAACCAAAACAAACAGCCGCTAGGCACAGAGCTCTGGCTGCCATTTTGGATCACCAGCAAGATGAGTGAGGCCAAGAGCCTGGTGTTGTCTGTCTGAGAGGGAGAAACTGCCCCCAACTCCGGCTCCCTCACAGGGAGGGCTCAGAGAGCCACACATCCTCGAACCCGGGTGAAGGCTTGATCACAAGGGGTCTGATTGAGACTGACAATAATCAACCTGACCATGTACATTTTGAGAGTGTTTGTAAATGGACCAACCTGCATTGGCTGCGACTCAGTGAGTTCCCTTTCAACCTTTGAAGTAGAAACCTTCCAGAGCCCAGAGGTACAGTAAAGGAGTGACTTTAAGGAGGGGTTCTCCTGTCATTCCAACTCGGGTATGACAACACCAAGCCGATGGGTGAACATAGTCCTACCTGGCTCCAAGCCTCATCAATTAGCCATACGACGACGTGGGAAGTGTGAGAGGAAGCCGAGCCACAACAACAGACAGACAGTGGTGACAATGACACAACAGTATATTGGAGTGGTGGTGACACTAAGTGGGCCTTGTTCACGACTATTTGCCAGGACAGAAACCTTTTGGATGGAACTTATGTGACCGCTCCATGCGGGCCAGTCTCTTACTGTGCTCAGGGTCAGATAATAATGTAAGACAGGAGGGGAAGTGAGCTGTGAATAACTGCTGGGCTAAGTGGGAACAAGAGACTGTTCTCACACTTCACACTGAGGAGGAAGAAGGAAGCCCTGTGGCTTCAGACAACTCTCATTCCTCTGCCATGTGTATGGCTGGTGCCACCAGCACAGCACACATCCTCAGGCAAACCCAGTAATGTAGAGTAGACTGTTTGTGTGGGCGGCTGCCTGAGTGTTATGTGTTGATGGAGCGGTTCTAGCCACTCCACCACTGATCAGACGTGAAGAAGTTAATGGGATCAGTGCTGCTGGTCCCAGTGGAGGAGAGAGTTACTGACAAAGATCAACACAATGCACAGTTCTCTCTCTCTCTCTCGCTCACTCTGACTCACTCCCTCCCTCTTTCTCTACAACCACCTCATCATTTCAGTTTCTCTCTTTTCATGTGATTTCTCTCAGTTACAGAGATCATGGTAAGATTATGTGCAGAAGAGAGGTGAACAGGAAGAAGGAAGAAAATACTGTTATAGAGGAATAGAGTGGAGCTCAACATTATGCCTCAGGACGCCTCATGGTGTTAGGGATGTTGTCTGGTGGTGTTATGGAGCTAATTGTGTTGATCATCACACAGGAGGGCTCCACCCTGGGCATGTGAACCAGCTGCCAGCCATGTGGCTCCCTGGCAACAGGACAACAGGGAAGCACAGACAGACAGATCCAGACAGACCTTGCGCTGGGCCTGCATCAGCCACTCCTCCTCCATCTCTCTCCTTGCTTTCTCGTCCTCCTGCTGCTTACGTCGCTTGTCCTGGTGAAGGGAGAAGAAGAGAAAGAGACCAACAAAGAGAGAGATTTAGGGCTGAGTGGAGGTAGAGATATACTTATGTTCCTGAACCTTATGAGGAGCACTTCCTGTTAAGCATCTCAGACGTGTGTCACCACAAAGACACAGAGTCCCACAGCTCACACTGCTTTAAGCTCTACTGAGATAGTCGTAGTTCTCAATTGAATGAGGCTAGTGAAGGATAAGATAACACCACAACTACAGTACAGTACTGTATATCATACTACAGTATAACTTTAAAGCTGTGACAGTCGATTACAGTGACAAGCCCCTTAGTCATATCTGCTGTTGACCTGTGTAACAGCTGGTTCTTTAAGGTCAAAGTGCAGAGAAACGGAGATGAAGGAGCAAGGCTAGGAGCATGTGGGCATGCCAGCACTCCATCTTCATGAGCTAGTCTGACAGTAACACACATATCACACATCCTGCACATTCATGCTCCGTAAGGAGGAGCGGCTCACTCCCATACATTAGCACCAATCCAGGCATGAGACTGGAAACCACCACTACTATCCCTTCGGAATTGTCAAAAAGTTTCCCCTCCTTTCAACAGCAACTGCAATTAGATTACACTAAACAGAAGGGCTAATTTAGATCAGAATTTAAACGATTTTGGTCTAACCTATTTCAATAAGAACTAGACCCCACTGCTGTCACGGTTTCGGCCGAGGCTGCTCCTCCTCCTGGTTCGGGCAGGCTTCGGCGGTCGTCGTCCCCGGAGTACTAGCTGCCACCGATCTATGTTTCATGTTCGTTTGGTTTTGTCTGGATGTTGTACACCTGTGTCTTGTTAGTCCTCGTTAGTGTCCTATTTAGTTCTCGTTGTGTGTGCTTGTCGTTGTGTGTGATTGCGCTTCTGTTTCGTGTTGGAGCTACTATTTCCCTCCAGTGTTTTGGAGAGGTTATTTTGCACATGTTTGTGCGCCGTTTGTTTTGTCGCCTGTGTGCGCCGTGTATTCGCCTTCGGGCTTATTGTGCTTTTGTCTTTTGTGAATATTGCACTAAAGCCTTTGGACTGAGCCTCTGCGTCCTGCGCCTGATTCATACACCACACCCACCTTCAGCACCCCATGACAGAATCACACACCATAATGGAATCAGCAGGATCGGCAGTGACGCCTGTGTCGCTCGAGGAGCATATCCGTGGGCAAGATGGCCAGATAAGACAACTGGAGACCGCTCTACAGGACGTAATCAACACCTTGCACCGATGGGAGGCCAGCAGGGTACCCACACCTCCACCTACCCTGTCCACCCCATCGGTCGGTCCACCAGTCCCAGGTTCGGAACCCAGGGGGATTCGGCTCTCGCTCCCGAGGGCGTATGACGGAACAGCTGCCGGGTGTCAGGGGTTCCTCCTGCAGGTGGAGCTCTACCTGGCCACTGTACACCCGGTGCCCTCGGGACACGAGAGCGTTTCCGCTGTCATCTCCTGTCTCACGGGCAAGGCGTTGGAGTGGGCTAACGCCGAGTGGAGGAAGATGGACGCCAACACCATCACCTACGCCGAGTTCTCCCGCCGCTTCAAGGCCGTGTTCGACCATCCACCTGAGGGCAAAGCGGCGGGGGAGCGTCTAGTCCATTTGAGACAGGGGAGGAGGAGCGCTCAGGCGTTCGCTCTAGAATACCGGACTCTAGCGGCGGATGCAGGGTGGAATGAACGGGCTCTCATCGACCATTTTCGATGTAGCCTACGAGAGGACGTTCAACGTGAGTTGGCCTGCAGGGATACCCATCTTACCTTCGACCAGTTGGTCGATATGTCCATCCGTCTGGACACCCTGCTGGCCACCCGTGGACGTCCCGAGGGGAGTCCGTCCATTCCGCCCTCCGGCACCTCCGAGCCGAGCCCTATGGAGCTCGGGGGTGCCGGCGCTAGAGAACGGAGGAGGAGGAGCCCGAGGGGGCCTGTCTCCTGCACCAAGTGCGGTCGTGGAGGGCACACTGCGGCCAGGTGCTGGGGAGGGTTCTCCGGGGGAGAAGACAACAGGCCACGCACTGGGGGGGCCTCCCAGGTGAGTAGACGTCCCACTTACCCAGAGCTTTCTGTTGCGCACTTTTGTATACCTGTTTGTTTTCCACAGGTTGCACCTCATTCCCAGCATAAGGCGCTAGTAGATTCAGGCGCAGCTGGGAATTATGTTGATCGGAAGTTTTGTTTAGAGTTAGGGATCCCTCTCCTACCTGTTGACAAACCTTTTCCCGTTCATGCCTTAGATAGCCGCCCGTTGGGGTCGGGGTTGATCAGGGAGATCACAGCGCCACTTCGGATGTGTGCGCAGGGGGGTCATGAGGAGACTATACAGCTGTATCTAATCGACTCTCCTGCGTACCCAGTGGTGCTAGGGATTCCCTGGTTAAGCACCCATAACCCTGCTATTTCGTGGCAACAGAGGGCTCTCGATGGGTGGTCTGCTCAGTGCGAGGGGCGATGTCTGGGTGTTTCCGTGGGGGCGACTTCGGTGGAAAGTCCAAACCAAGTGCCCGCACTGCACATTCCGCCTGAATATGGGGATTTAGCTCTCGTGTTTAGCAAAACTAGGGCGACGCAGTTGCCTCCTCATAGACAGGGGGATTGTGCGATTGATCTCCAGGCAGGAGCAGCGCTCCCACGGAGCCATGTGTATCCTTTGTCTCAAGAGGAGAGAAAAGCTATGGAGACTTACATAGCCGAATCTTTGAGACAGGGATACATTCGGCCCTCCACTTCTCCCGCCTCCTCGAGCTTCTTTTTTGTGAAAAAGAAAGATGGAGGGTTGCGCCCGTGCATTGATTACCGTGGTCTCAATCAGATTACTGTGAAATACAGTTATCCATTCCCTCTGATTGCGACCATGACGGAGTCATTGCATGGAGCGCGGTTTTTCACAAAACTGGATCTCAGGAGCGCGTATAACTTGGTGCGCATTAGGGAGGGTGACGAATGGAAGACAGCGTTTAGTACCACGTCAGGTCATTTCGAATATCTCGTCATGCCATATGGGTTGATGAATGCTCCATCAGTCTTCCAATCCTTTGTAGATGACATTTTCCGGGATATGCAGGGACAAGGGGTGGTCGTGTACATTGATGACATTCTGGTGTACTCGTCTACCCGAGCCGAGCATATAACCCTGGTGCGTCGTGTATTGAGGAGGCTGTTGGAGCACGACCTATATTTCAAGGCAGAGAAATGTCTGTTTTTCCAGGAGTCGGTCTCCTTTTTGGGTTATCGGTTGTCCGCGTCAGGGGTGAGAATGGAGGTGGATCGTGTGTCCGCTGTGCGTAATTGGCAAACCCCAACTACTGTAAAAGAGGTGCAGCAATTTTTGGGCTTTGCGAATTACTACCGGAGGTTTATCCGGGGTTTTGGACAGGTGGCAGCTCCCATCACGTCCCTTCTGAAAGGGGGTCCGGTGCGCCTGCAGTGGTCAGCCGATGCGGACAGGGCCTTTAGGAGACTGAAGGACCTGTTTACGTCGGCCCCGGTGCTGGCGCATCCGGATCCCGCATTACCCTTTCAGGTTGAGGTAGACGCGTCTGAGGCTGGTATAGGGGCCGTTCTCTCTCAACGGTCCGGCACGCCACCTAAACTCCGCCCCTGTGCTTTTTACTCAAAGAAGCTCAGCCCGGCGGAGCGTAACTATGACGTTGGGGACAGGGAGCTGTTAGCCGTAGTTCAAGCCCTTAAGGTGTGGAGGCATTGGCTTGAGGGGCTCAACACCCTTTCCTCATTTTGACTGACCATCGGAACCTGGAGTACATCCGGGCAGCGAGGAGACTGAACCCTCGCCAGGCTCGATGGAGTATGTTTCTCACCAGGTTCGTATTTAAAATCACGTACATCCCTGGGTCCCAGAATGGTAAGGCGGATGCGCTGTCCCGGCGGTATGACACGGAGGAGAGGTCCGTTGAGCCCACTCCCATACTACCGGAGTCTTGCCTTGTGGCACCGGTGGTGTGGGAGGTCGATGCCGAAATCGAGCGGCGTTGCGTGCCGACCCCAGCCCTCCACAGTGTCCTGAGGGTCGGAAGTACGTTCCGCTCGAGATTCGGGGTCGACTCATTTACTGGGCTCACACGTCACCCTCCTCTGGACATCCGGGTATCGGCCGGACAGTGCATTGCCTTAGCACTAAATACTGGTGGCCCACTTTGGCTAGGGATGTGAGGGTTTATGTCTCCTCCTGCTCGGTGTGCGCCCAGTGTAAGGCGCCCCGACATCTGCCCAGGGGTAAGTTACAACCCCTGCCCGTTCCACAACGACCATGGTCCCACCTCTCGGTGGATTTTGTGACAGACCTTCCCCTCTCTCAGGGGAATACCACCATCCTGGTCGTTGTGGACCGGTTCTCTAAGGCCTGTCATCTTCTCCCTATGTCGGGTCTTCCTACTGCCCTACAGACCGCTGAGGCCCCTATTTACCCACGTCTTCCGGCATTACGGGTACCCGAGGATATAGTGTCTGATCGAGGCCCCCAGTTTACCTCCCGTGTTTGGAGAGCGTTCATGGAGCGTTTGGGGGTCTCGGTTAGCCTTACCTCAGGGTACCACCCGGAGAGTAACGGGCAGGTAGAACGTGTCAACCAGGATGTGGGTAGGTTTCTGAGGTCGTATTGCCAGGACCGGCCGGAGGAGTGGGCACGGTACATTCCCTGGGCCGAGATGGCCCAGAACTCTCTCCGCCACTCCTCTACCAACCTAACCCCCTTCCAATGTGTGTTAGGTTACCAGCCGGTTCTGGCACCTTGGCAGCAGAGCCAGATCGAGGCCCCTGCGGTGGATGATTGGATGAGGCGCTCGGAAGAGACGTGGAACGCTGCCCACGTCCACCTGCAGCGGGCCGTCCTTCGTCACAAGGCGCGCGCCGATCTCCACCGCAGTGAGGGGCCGGTGTACGCACCCGGAGATCGAGTCTGGCTCTCTACCAGAAACCTACCCCTCCGCCTGCCCTGCCGGAAGCTGGGTCGGCGGTTTGTGGGGGCCCTTTAAAGTCCTGAGAAGATTGAACGAGGTGTGTTATAGGTTACATCTACCTGTTGAGTATAAGAATATTAACCCCTCGTTCCATGTGTCTCTTCTCAGGCCGGTGGTAGCTGGTCCACTCCAGGACAATGAGATAGGGGAGACTCCTCCGCCCCCACTGGACATCGAGGGGGCTCCGGCGTACACCGTTCGGTCCATCTTGGACTCTAGACGCCGGATGGGGGTCTCCAGTATCTCGTGGAGTGGGAGGGGTACGGCCCGGAGGAGCGGTGCTGGGTGCCGCGGAGGGACATCCTAGACCCATCTCTCCTGTCGGAGTTCCACCAGGACCATCCCGCGCGCCCTGCTCCGCGTCCTCCTGGTCGTCCCGAGGCCGGGGGTCGGCGCACGGCTGGAGCCGCGCGTCAAGGGGGGTACTGTCACGGTTTCGGCCGAGGCTGCTCCTCCTCCTGGTTCGGGCAGGCTTCGGCGGTCGTCGTCCCCGGAGTACTAGCTGCCACCGATCTATGTTTCATGTTCGTTTGGTTTTGTCTGGATGTTGTACACCTGTGTCTTGTTAGTCCTCGTTAGTGTCCTATTTAGTTCTCGTTGTGTGTGCTTGTCGTTGTGTGTGATTGCGCTTCTGTTTCGTGTTGGAGCTACTATTTCCCTCCAGTGTTTTGGAGAGGTTATTTTGCACATGTTTGTGCGCCGTTTGTTTTGTCGCCTGTGTGCGCCGTGTATTCGCCTTCGGGCTTATTGTGCTTTTGTCTTTTGTGAATATTGCACTAAAGCCTTTGGACTGAGCCTCTGCGTCCTGTGCCTGATTCATACACCACACCCACCTTCAGCACCCCATGACAACTGCATCAAAGAAAGACAGGATAAAGCAGGGAGAGAAGGCATGATGTGTGTGTGTGTGTGTGTGTGTGTGTGTGTGTATTTCTACTGTCTCCTAATGCTCAAGGTCCCTGTAGTGTTTAACCCTGCTGATGAGGTCAATAGTGGCCCTGAAGCAAATGCCATGCAGCACAACCCAACTGAATTATTCAAACACATGGACAGACCTGGGGGAGAGCAGGCATGTGACGTGTGTGTATGTGTGTGGATGTACATGGCTGGGGGAAATATCCATCATATAAGCATAATGTATAGTAAATGTCAATGTGCTCTGTGTGTGTGTGTGTTGTATGGCTAATGTTAGAATGCCTTTAATTGTGTTAACTTCTGCAGAATGTGAGGTTAAAAAGGGTAACTATTTACAGATGACTGCCTTGATGCTGTCACGCCCTGACATAGAGATCTCTAGTTGGTTTGGTCAGGGTGTGAATTTCTATGTGATTATCTAGAATGTGTATTTCTATGTTGGCCGGGTGTGGTTCCCAATCAGAGGCAGCTGTCGATCGTTGTCTCTGATTGGGGATCATACTTAGGTAGCCATTTTGCCTACCTATGTTGTGGGATCTTGTTTCTGTTTGGCTTGTTGGATGTTTAGCCTTTTGAACTTCACGTTCTGTTGGATTTTGTTATTTTGTCGGTGTTTATATAATAAACGACTATGTACGCATACCACACTGCACCTTGGTCCAATCCTTTACACGAAGAACGTGACAGATGCAGAGTAAATGTCTCACTGCCCAGACCATTGTTGTGCGTCTTTATCAATGCATAAGTTCAAATAAATACATAAGGTGGAACTAAAACCCTGAGACTCACCGCTATAGCCTGCACTCTCTGCTGGTACTTCTCTGCCTCGTCCATGTTGGGTCTACAACACAAGAACACAGAGGAGAGTTATAGTTACTTTACTCCTACTGTAGCAGTCCAGAAAACTGCTCATCTGAGCAAATCATATAAATTAAACTCAATTATTAAAAGTTATTCCACACATATTTGGCAAAACCTTAGAACTGATTTGCAATTTCCCTAGCTGTGGGACAGTGGATGAGAGAGTGTGATGTGATGCCAGCTCCTAGATCAGTCATATATCAAAGCAGTGCAGAGGCTTATCATGGAGAGACTGCTACACTACTGTATTCTGCCACGCGGTCCTCTGTAGCTCAGCTGGTAGAGCACGGCGCTTGTAACGCCAAGGTAGTGGGTTCGATCCCCTGGACCACCGATACACAAAAATGTATGCACGCATGACTGTAAGTCGCTTTGGATAAAAGCGTCTGCTAAATGGCATACTATGTACTGGGTCCGTTGGGTGTTGTCCTGTCATATTATTATACATCTTCCACAGAGGTGACCGGAAAACTGCCTGTTTGCAATATCTGCACTAGAGATGATTACTACATAATACTACATCATTCTTATATAATTATTTTCTAAAACCCTAAGTAAGAGAGCTGAGAGGAACTTGGAGATGGGAGAGCACATAACAGCCTTTGATGCTGAGTTGCTGAGCTCCCAACAGTAATAAGGCTGACTGAAATTAAAGGAATGATTGATTCCTGGAGCAGCAACCTCACACACAGGGATAAAGTGTAGGAGGAGAGGGAGTAACACAGAGGCTGTGGATAGGACTATGGATCAGTAAGAGTGGGAGGGCAGAGCTGGTCTCAGAAGATGTATTAGCTTCACACTTTGCCTTTCCCCCACTGTTTTTACTCCAGTCCTATGTTATCATCATCAACTGCAAATACAACGCTGTAAACCAACCTGTAACAGCTTTGATCACTGACATGACACTGGTCCAGAGTGTATTACAGAGTGTATTACAGAGTGTACAACAGAGTGTACTACAGAGTTACTACAGTACAGAGTGCACTACACTACAGAGTATTACTACAGAGTGTGTTATAGAGTGTACTACACTACATTATTACT